>NC_053028.1:260345257-260551252 GCF_003073215.2 Triticum urartu | reverse complement strand
ACGGTATCTCAAAGGCCTCAGAAGCATACTCGTGTCCTGAATGACAGAGAGCTTCTTGTATCACTTCACCAGAAGCAGGATAGGCATCATGACTGGCTGAAGCGCCAGATGCAGAGTCTGCTCATTGATGTCAATTGTATTCGCAACCTTGCAACCAAGAATTCTTTTGTTGCACATGAAGCCTGTCGACGGTCCTGGAAGAGCCTCACAATGCTTTGTTCTGAAGACGATCTTCGAGAAGATGGCTTCACTAAACGTTACAAGTTTTATTCCAGGCCTCCCCAATCAGCAAGCTGGCGTCCAACTCCTTCCCTTGAAGAATCTGACTATTCATCTTCGGCTCCCACTGTTGCTGCGCGAGTCATAGATGAAGAGGACGACGCCACTTCACCGGTGATGGCTTCACTGCGTCACGATTCTGCATCAGGCCCCTCTGCACCGCCCAACTCCAACGTCGACACTGCTGGGAACGATTAGATGCTCTATGTCTTCAAACCTTTTTGGTCCTTACTGACAAAAGGGTGAGAATCATATGAGTTTATAGTCTTCAAGTGGGTCCATATGGGTTGGGTGCTTATTTTTGCTAAGTTCTTACAACTCTCGTTCTTGAAACTGCTGGCTTTTGAGTTGTAATACTTAAACTTGATGGTCGTCTGCCACTTTTGCTGCTACCTTATGATGCGATGATAAATCCTGCATGAAGTCATTCTGCAGACGCCCATTTCTCATCATGCATTTCATTATCTTCATTACTTTATGTATGCATGATGAATTGTCTTCATGTGTTGAAGAGGATCTCCACAAAGGCACAAAGTAAAAAATGCCATGTGCATTTGCATTCAAAAGCAAAACATTTATATGCACACTTCAAGGGGAGCCTCTTCCAACCTATGAAGACAATGCCCATGTACTTCCACTTTCACATACTTTTATCCCCGTTGAAAACTTCAACCAGATTGTCATAAATCACCAAAAAGGGGGAGATTGTACTTGCATGTAGTGCCACCCCTAGTTGGTTTTGGAGTATTGACGACAAACATGGTCGAGGGACTAATGTGTTTGTGAGAATTGCAAGATAACACAGGTAGTAGTCCCGCATTGATTCGGTTTACCCACCAGAGATGACCCCTAAAAATGTATGAAGACATTGAAGACAATGGTGGTTCGTGAAGACATTCACGTTGAAGATAATGACCTGTGAAGACATTCACTTGAAGACTATGGAGTGCGAAGACATAGTTCATTTCGTAGTTTCCTTTTCTTCTTTATTGAGTCATAGGAACCACCGTACTGTTAAGTGGGGTCCAAGTGAACAAAGTCAGATGACTGAAGTGATACTCAACCAAAATCCTATGTCTTCGAGCAACGACAATGAGAGCAAATCTTATCCAGAGTTGGATGAGCCAGCTTTGCTTGTAACCCAAGCCAAGCTATCGCGTGTGTTTGAAATCTGACCGTTGGATGATACGTCTCTGTCGTATCTACTTTTCCAAACACTTTTGCCCTTGTTTTGGACTCTAACTTGCATGGTTTGAATGGAACTAACCCTGACTGATAATGTTTTCAGCAGAATTGCCATGGTGTTATTTTTGTGCAGAAATAAAAGTTCTCGGAATGACCTAAAAATCAATGGAGATTATTTTTGGAATATATAAAAAATACTGGAAGAAGAATCCACGTCAGGGGGCCCACACCCTGTCCACGAGGGTGGGGGCGCGCCTACCCCCTGGGTGCGCCCCCTGCCTCGTGGGCCCCCTGACGGTCCACCGACCTCAACTCCAACTCGATATATTCGTGTTCGGGGAGAGAAAAATCAGAGAGAAGGATTCATCACGTTTTATGATACGGAGCCGCCGCCAAGCCCTAAACTCTCTCGGGAGGGCTGATCTGGAGTCCGTTCGGGGCTCCAGAGAGGGGAATCCGTCGCCATCGTCATCATTAACCTTCCTCCATCACCAATTTCATGATGCTCACCGCCGTGCGTGAGTAATTCCATCATAGGCTTGCTGGACGGTGATGGGTTGGATGAGATTTATCATGTAATTGAGTTAGTTTTGTTAGGGTTTGATCCCTAGTATCCACTACATTCTGAGATTGATGTTGCTATGACTTTGCTATGCTTAATGCTTGTCACTAGGGCCCGAGTGCCATGATTTCAGATCTGAACCTATTATGTTTTCATGAATATATGTGAGTTCTTGATCCTATCTTGCAACTCTATAGTCACCTATTATGTGTTATGATCCGTTAACCCCGAAGTGACAATAATCGGGACCATTACCGGTGACGACCGTAGTTTGAGGAATTCATGTATTCACTATGTGTTAATGCTTTGGTCTGGTACTCTATTAAAAGGAGGCCTTAATACCCCTTAGTTTACAATAGGACCCCGCTGCCACGGGATGGTAGGACAAAAGATGTCATGCAAGTTCTTTTCCATAAGCATGTACGACTATATTCGGAATACATGCCTACATTACATTGATGAACTGGAGCTAGTTCTGTGTGACCCTATTTTATAACTGTTGCATGATCGATCGCATCCAACATAATTCTCCATCACCGATCCAATGCCTACGAGCTTTTCATATATTGTTCTTCGGTTATTTACTTTTCCGTTGTCACTGTTACAATCACTATAAAACCCAAAAATATTACTTTTGCTACCGTTACCACTTCTATCATATTACTTTGCTACTAAACACTTTGCTATAGATATTAAGTTTCCAGGTGTGGTTGAATTGACAGCTCAGCTGCTAATACTTGAGAATATTCTCTGGATCCCCTTGTGTCGAATCAATAAATTTGGGTTGAATACTCTACCCTCGAAAACTGTTGCGATCCCCTATACTTGTGGGTTATCAAGACTATTTTCTGGCGCCATTGTCGGGGAGCATAGCTCTATTCTTTCAGTCACTTGGAATTTATATCTGCTGATCACTATGCAGAACTTGAAAGATCAAAGAACCAAGATTTATCCCTCAACTACGAGGGGATGTAAGGAACTGCCATCTAGCTCTGCACTTGATTCACCTTCTGTTTTGAGTAAACTTGCGACACCTACACCTGTTATTCATTCTGATATGTTGCATGCTATTGATGATTCCACTTCTGCTTTGCACAATACTTATGATGAAACTACTTCTATGCTTGATAATACTGTGCCACTAGGTGAATTTCTTGATGAACAACTTGCTAGGGCTAGAGAGAATGAAATTATTGAAACTGATAATATTGATGAAAGTGATGATGAAGATTCTCCCCCTAGATATGAATTGCCTGTTGTTCCTGAAGGTTATGTTATGGATGAAGAAACTGCAAGAGACTTCTTAGCTTGCAATGATAGATCTAATCTTAAGAAATTATTAGCAAAGCTTAAAGAAAAGTCTTTGAATGCTAGAATGAAATATGACCCTGCATTTGCTACTTCACCTATCTTTATTACTCATAAGGATTATGATTTCTTTGTCGATCTTGAGTTAATTACTTTGGTTGAATCTGATCCTTTCTATGGCTATGAATTTGAAACTGTTGTGGCACATCTTACTAAATTAAATGATACAACCACCCTATTCACTAATGATGAGAAAACTCGCTTTTACTTTATCCTTAAGTTGTTTCTGTTCTCATTAAAGAGTGATGCTAAGACATGGTTTAATTCTCTTGATCCTGGTTGTGTGCGTAGTCCCCAGGATATGATTTATTACTTCTCTGCTAAATATTTCCCTGCTAATAAGAAACAAGCCGCCTTAAGGGAAATATATAATTTTGTGCAAATTGAAGAAGAGAGTTTCCCACAAGCTTGGGGGAGGCTTCTTCGATTACTTAATGCTTTGCCTGATCATCCTGTTAAGAAAAATGAAATACTTGATATCTTTTATAATGGACTAACCGATGCTTCTAGAGACCACCCGGATAGTTGTGCTGGTTGTGTTTTCAGGGAAAGAACTGTTGATCAAGCTGAATTGTTATTGAATAATATGTTGACTAATGAAAATAATTGGACACTTCCTGAACCAACTCCTAAGCCAACTCCGAAGAAAAGGGGTATTCTATTTCTCAGTCCTGAAGATATGCAAGAGGCAAAGAAATCTATGAAAGAAAAAAGGTATTAAAGATGAAGATGTTAAGAATTTACCACCTATTGAAGAAATACATGGTCTTGATAACCCAACACATGTAGTAAAGGTAAATTCTCTCTATAGATTCGATAAATGCGAAATCCCATTTACTAAGTTTGCTAGCCAGTGCTTGGGTGAGTTTGATGACTTTATGGTTAAACAAGAAAATTTCAATGCTTATGTTGGTAGACAATTGAAACACAATGCTGATATGCTTGAACACTTGAGTGATTCTATGGCTAATGTTAAAGGTGAACTTAAACTTATTAGTAAACATGCTTCTATGTTTACCACTCAAGTAGAACAAGTACTTAAGGCTTAGAATGATTTGCTCAATGAATTAAATAATAAGAAGAATGATAGTGATGTTAGAGTTATGACTAGAGGTGGTAAAATGACTCAGGAACCTTTGTATCCTGAGGGCCATCCTAAGAGAATTGAGCAAGATTCTTAGAGAACTAATATTGATGCACCTAGTCCTTCTAAGAGGAAGAAAAAGAAGAATGATAGGACTTTGCATGCTTCAAGTGAACCTATTGTTGACACACCTAAGAATCCCAATGATATTTCTATTGCTGATGCTGAAACACAATCTGGTAATGAACATGAACCTAGTGATAATGTTAATGATGATGTTCATGTTGATGCTCAACCTAGCAATGATAATGATGTAGAGATTGAACCTGTTGTTGATCTTGATAACCCACAATCAAAGAATCAATGTTATGATAAGAGAGACTTTGTTGCTAGGAAGCACGACAAAGAAAGAGACCCAGGGTTCATAAACCCATGCCTTTTCCTCCTAAACCATCCAAGAAAAAGGATGATGAGGATTTTGAGCGCTTTGCTGAAATGATTAGACCTATATTTTTGCATATGCATTTAACTGATATGATTAAAATGAATCCTTATGCTAAGTATATGAAGGAAATTCTTACAAATAAAAGAAAGATACCGGAAGCTGAAATTTCCACTATGCTTGCTTATTACACTTTTAAGGGTGGAATACCAAAGAAACTTGGAGATCCAGGAGTACCACCTATACCATGCTCCATTAAAAGAAACTATGTTAAAACTGCTTTATGTGATCTTGGAGCCGGTGTTAGTGTTATGCATCTCTCTTTGTATCATAGACTTGATTTGAATAAGTTGACACCCACTGAAATATCTTTGCAAATGGTTGATAAATCAACTGTTGTACCTGTCAGTATTTGTGAGGATGTGCCTGTTGTGGTTGCAAACATTACTATTTTAACGGACTTTGTTATTCTTGATATTCCCGAGGACGATAGTATGTTGATTATCCTTGGTAGACCATTTTTGAATACTGCAGGGGATGTTATTGATTGCAATAAAGGCAATGTCACTTTTCATGTCAATGGTAATGAGCATACAGTACACTTTCCGAGGAAACAACCTCAATTCCACAATATTAATTCTATTGGAAAAATTACAACAATTACTATTAGAGGTTTTGAATTTCCTCTTCCTACTATCAAGAAGAAATATGATATTCTTATTGTTGGGGATGTGCATATCCCTGTTGAGGTAACCTAGTGTTATTCAAAATTTCTCCAGTTTCATGATATTCGAAATGAGTTTGTTAACAAGACCTGATCAACCTTGTTAGTGGATTCCTTTTGATGAGCATGAGATGGATGAATTTAGAAAAGACAACCTTCTGTACCATCTTTTTACTTTCTGTTATTTATATTAAATAAAGAAAAAAAATAGTATTTTCCATCTGTTTTCTGAATTATCCGTGTAATAAAAAATACCCCGAAAATAAAAGTTCTCCAAATGACGTGAAAATTAAATATGATTTTTCTAGAACATTTGAGAATATCTGGCACTGAGAACACAGCAGGGGGAGCAGCCACGTGCCCACGAGGGTGGAGGGCGCGCCCACCCCCTGGGCGCGCCCCCTGCCTCATGGACCCCACGTGGGTCCCCTCCACTTATTCCAGCCACCACGCACTCCTCTTCCTCCCCAAAAAATCACTAGCCAGCTCAAACCCGAGTTCTTGCTCATCTTGCTGCCATTTTCAATCTCCTTGCTCAAAGCTCCATTCACAAAATTGCTTTGGGGGATTGTTCTTTGGTATGTGACTCCTCCAATGGTCCAATTAGTTTTTGTTCTAGTGCTTTATTCATTGCAAATTTTTGCTGCTTAGGTGACCCTGTTCTTGAGCTTGCATGCCAAATTTATGTGGTCAAAAGTAGTTTTAATGCATGATATGGCCTCTAGGCACTTGTAGGAGTAGTTGCTATCAATTTTGTTGAGTTTGGCTTACTTTTATTTTAAGTTACTATTTTTTCAGAAATTTTCAGAAAAATATGAAGAGATTTTTGAGGGGCTCATCGAGCCAAAGCTCGAAGGATAAGCAAAGTGAAGAGAACAAGAAGCCCAAGTATAATCTCCCTCGTACTGCGGAGGTTCGGCCATGCGAATGGCCTTGTGATGAGTTCTTGAAAGAGGCCGTGATTCATGAAGATTTTTATCATTTGGCTGAGAATGCAGGCCTCACCGCCTTCCTCCACGACCAGCGTGAACAGTATCTCTTACTCACCAATATCTTTGTGCAAAATTTTCATTTCCATGCTAGGATATCACCACCTTCGGTGGAATTTTATTTATATGATGTGCATAAGGAGATGTCACTTTATGATTTTTGTCGGGTTTGTTTGATACCGTTTGTGGGTAGCATAGAGGAACCACATCGTAATGATGTGGATGGATTTATTGATATGATTGTTGTAGGGGAAACGAGGAAAGTTTCCGATGCAAGAATTACTAGCATACATTTTCCTGTTCTACGTTACTTTGCAATATTTGCTAGTAGATGCTTAATTGGTCGTGGGAACTGTGGAAACCTCATTGCCCCGGATATTGTTATTTTGCGCCATGCCTTGTTTCAGGATACTGCTTTCAGTTTGGGCGCTATTGTTGCTAAACGGTTAAATCTGAACCATACTAAGGGCCCCATCTTAGGAGGCATCTTTGCCTCTCGCCTTGCTGCACACTTTAACATACCTATCAGACATTATGAGAAAGAGGAAAAGTTGTTGCCTCCTATTGCTCTAGGTTATAAGAGTATGGTAGCACATGAGTTTATTGTTAAGGATAGAAATAAGACACTCAAATATAAATTGATATTTAACAAAAAATATTGGGAGTTTATTACCTTGCCTGCGCCCTCTTAGTTTAACATATTTTCAGGCATATACCTTGTTCCGCCGGAGGACATTCTTGCCTACCAGAACATTGTTGAGGAAATCGTTAACTGGTAGCTGCTCGGTTGGCTAGCGAGTAGGGGATTAATCGGCTAATCGGCAAGTTAATCGGCCATTTAATCAATTAATCGGACGATTTTTCGGTTTATCGGCTACTCGGTGACCCTATGAGTAGGGATTAATCGGAAAGTTAACTGGTTAAGCGGATGAATTCTTGAACATGGCCAGAACCAGATGACAGCTGCAGAGCCGGAACCACCATCTGACCCTCACCATTAGTCCGTTTACTAGTGGAATCCGGAGGAGATCGCTAGCCAGTGGCAATCCGAGGACCCTTCTCAGTACGACCCCAACTACAACTTTGATCCATGGGCATAGACCAACTTAGGCCAAAAGCCTAAGCTTGGGGGAGTACGTATCTCTCACCGACATTACACTCATGTTCACACACTCATGCTAGTTGTCGGTGCTCATACTTTTTCATTGTATCATCCATGCTAGTTTATTTTCTTTTTACGCCTTCTTCTTGTGTGTTTGAAAAGCCTTAAGAAAAACCAAAACAATTAGTTGTAGCTTTTAGTTAGTTTACTTTTCATGCCTATAGTAGTAGTAATTAAAAAGAAAACCCAAAAAGATTTCTCGTTCTTCTTTTGCTTGTTGGGAGCTTTTCCGTGTAAATAGTTTTGTTTCTTTTCTTTCCTTTGGGATCGAGAGGAGAAGACCATGATGAAAATGTTGAGTGGCTCTCATATGCATTATTGTTGATCTAACAAAGAGCCCATATTACCTTGTCTTCTCTCTTGAATTGAATGCTTGCAGATTCCAGCTTAGTCCAATGCACGTGCACTATTATTATTATCCACACCGTTCGGTTGTGCAAGTGAAAGGCAATAATGATGATATATGATGAACTCATTGAGATGAGAAAAGCTATTATGAACTCGACCTCTCTTGTTTTTGTAAATATGATTAGTTCATCATTCCTGATTTAGCCTATTATGAAAGAAACATGTTTGCAATGACAATTAGAGATTATAGTTGCTTATGCCATGCTTAATTAGCTAGGAGTTTATAATGGTTTACCTTGCGTGCCAACATGCTATTAAAATGGTTGTGATGTGGTATGATGGGGTGGTATCCTTCTTTGAACGATTCGAGTGGCTTGACTTGGCACATGTTCATGCATGTAGTTGAAACAAAATCAACATAGCCTCTACGATATCTATGTTCATGGTGAATTATATCCTACTCATGCTTGCATTCGGTGTTGATTAATTTTAATGCATGTTCATGACTCTTGTTGCTCTCTAGCTGGTCGCTTCCCAGTCTTTTTCTAGCCTTCACTTGTACTAAGCGGGAATACTGCTTGTGCATCCAATTCCATAAACCTCAAAGTTATTCCATATGAGTCCACCATACCTACCTATATACGGTATCTACCTGTTGTTCCAAGTAAATTTGTATGTGCCAAACTCTAAACCTTCAAATAAACATTATGTTTTGTATGCTTGAATAGCTCATGTATCAACTAGGGTTGTCTGTATCTTCCATGCTAGGTGGGTTATTCTCAAGAGGAGTGGACTTCACTCCTCATTCACGAGAAAATGGCTGGTCACCGGGATGCCCAGTCCCATGCTCAAATCAAATCAAAATAATTGCAAACAAAACTCCCCCAGGATTGTTGTTAGTTGGAGGCACCCGTTGTTTCGGGCAAGCCATGGATTGATGCTTGTTGGTGATGGGGGAGTATAAACTTTACCATTCTTCTTGGGAACCGCCTATAATGTGTGTAGCATGGATGATATCAAGATCTATCGGTTGTTATGTTGACAATGAAAGTATACCGTTGAAAATATTATTCATATCTATTTCAAAATCGAGCTCTGGCACCTCTACAAATCCCTGCTTCCCTCTGCGAAGGGCCTATCCATTTACTTTTATGTTGAGTCATCATCCTCTTATTAAAAAGCACTAGTTGGAGAGCACCGCTGTCATTTGCATCCATTACTTTTAGTTTACATTGAGTATGACTTGACTGGATCTCTTTTACCATGAATTACAATGTCTACTCAGTCCTTGATCTTTAAAGGTGCTCTGCATTTATGTTTTGCGGTCTCAGAAAGGGCTAGCGAGATACCATTTTGTTATATCATATTATTATTGTTTTGAGAAAGTGTTTTCATCCGAGATTTATTATTATTGCTCGCTAGTTGATTATGCCATTGATATGAGTAAACATGAGACCTAAGTGTTATTGTGAATATGGTTAGTTCATAATCTTTGCTGAAAACTTGAATGCTGGCTTTACATATTTGCAACAACAAGAGCAAACAGAGTTTGTAAAAGTTTTTCTTTATCACTTTCAGTTTATCAACTGAATTGCTTGAGGACAAGCGAAGGTTTAAGCTTGGGGGAGTTGATACGTCTCCATCGTATCTACTTTTCCAAACACTTTTGCCCTTGTTTTGGACTCTAACTTGCATGATTTGAACGGAACTAACCCGGACTGACGCTGTTTTTAGCAGAATTGCCATGGTATTATTTTTGTGCAGAAATAAAAGTTCTCGAAATGACCTGAAAATCAACAGAGATTATTTTTGGAATATTTAAAAAATACTGGAAGAAGAATCCACGTCAGGGGCCCACACCCTGTCCACGAGGGTGGGGGCGTGCCTACCCCCCTGGGCGCGCCCCTTGCCTCGGGGGGCCCTGATGCTCCACCGACCTCAACTCCAACTCAATATATTCGTTTTCGGGGAGAAAAAAATCAGAGATAATTATTCATCATGTTTTATGATACAGAGCCGCTGCCAAGCCCTAAACTCTCTCGAGAGGGCTGATCTGGAGTCCGTTCGGTGCTCCGGAGAGGGGAATCCGTCGCCATCGTCATCATCAACCTTCCTCCATCACCAATTTCATGATGCTCACTGCCGTGCATGAGCAATTCCATCGTAGGCTTGCTGGACGGTGATGGGTTGGATGAGATTTATCATGTAACCGTGTTAGTTTTGTTAGGGTTTGATCCCTACTATCCACTATGTTCTGAGATTGATGTTGCTATGACTTTGCTATGCTTAATGCTTGTCACTAGGGCCCGAGTGCCATGATTTCAGATCTGAACCTATTATGTTTTCATGAATATATGTGAGTTCTTGATCCTATCTTGCAAGTCTATAGTCACCTATTATGTGTTATGATCCGTTAACCCCGAAGTGACAATAATCGGGACCATTACCGGTGATGACCGTAGTTTGAGGAGTTCATGTATTCACTATGTGTTAATGCTTTGTCCGGTACTCTATTAAAAGGAGGCCTTAATATCCCTTAGTTTCCAATAGGACCCCGCTGCTACGTATGACTATATTCGGAATACATGCCTACATTACATTGATGAACTGGAGCTAGTTCAGTGTGACCCTATGTTATAACTGTTGCATGATCGATCGCATCCAACATAATTCTGCATCACCGATCCAATGCTTACGAGCTTTTCATATATTGTTCTTCGCTTATTTACTTTTCCGTTGTTACTGTTACAATCACTATAAAACCCAAAAATATTACTTTTGCTACCGTTACCACTGCTATCATATTACTTTGCTACGAAACACTTTGCTGCAGATATTAAGTTTCCAGGTGTGGTTGAATTGACAACTCTGCTGCTAATACTTGAGAATATTCTTTGGATCCCCTTATGTCGAATCAATAAATTTGGGTTGAATACTCTACTGTCGAAAACTGTTGTGATCCCCTATACTTGTGAGTTATCATTGGACACATGTTGGTTCCTTAGTGACCCAGGTTCATTTCAGACATATCATGTCGGGTTGCCTCCTGGCTATAAATAGCCCACCCCCACACCATAAGTTGGTGGCTGCTCAGAGTTAGTGCACGGCTTTTGTCATTTGAGAGCAACCCACCTTTGGAGCCTTTGAGAGAGAGTGCCTTGCGAGGACAAAGCCCAAAACACCTAGAGCCAAAGAGTGTTAGGCATCACTGAAGTCTTTCTGTCCGCGTGACCTGAAGACTTGTTACACTTGAGGACTGTGCATCCTCCAGCTGGTTAGGCGTCACGTTCTGAGGATCCAAGAGTCATTGTGGATCGCAAGTGAATGGAGTCTGAAGGTTTGGAAGTCTACCTTAAAGACTTACCAGAGTGAGTGGCGAGTACTGTGTGTCCTTAGCTGAAGGGGAATAAGATGAAGACACAGTCTTCTAAGTTCAATCCCAGCCTCCCTAACCAGACGTACAATTGTCACAGCAACTGGAACCAGTCTACCAAATCCTTGTCTTCACCAAGCTACTGGTTCTATCCTCTACCTTCTTTACATTTCAGTTTGTCTTTGTGAAGTCATTACTTGTTTGTCTGATCTGTTTGACTTCACTGTGCAAAGACTATTACCTATTTTGCTTCACACTGTCTTCCATTCCGATCCGCACTACCTAGCTGCTATTAGTCTTCGTGCTTTCTCTACATTGCTTACTTGACTATGGCATGTCTAGTGTAGTTCATCTTCCGCTGCATATCAGTTAGGTTCTATTACTTGTTTGTCTTCAAAAGACCTCGTGTCTTGAAGACTTTCATAAAAATCGCCTATTCACCCCCTCTAGTCGATAACTAGCACTTTCAACCACGCATTAACATCTCAACTAATTAGGCGCCGGGGTGTTACTGCCTGGATTTTTTTCCAGTCACGCCCAATGGAAAACAGGGCCAACCGGGATTCACCTAGAACCCAGCGATTCCAGATGTACGCCCTCTAAACCGTGATGAATACTACAGTTGACATGTAGTAACAGTATTCATGTCTAATGGTATGATGTGCAAGAAGGGGTTGCCAAAATTATATGTATGATTTATTTTGGTGGAACAAGCACGCCATGTTATATGTATTAGTGATGCCTCCTTTTCTTGCACCTGGGTACGATTTATTTTGGTGGCAGATTGAATTTTGTTCATCTCAAATTAAACCTTCACTTAACTATCTTTGTTGTAGTTTTTTATACTCACTTAAGTGCAGTCCTTTACCTTTGAATTTGATAACTATTAGTATAGAAGTTACAATTTACTCCATCCATCATGTTACAGTAAAAGTGCTCCTCCCAATAGGTCATTATGTAACAACTAAAATTTTAAGCCAGCGCCTTATATGTATTTGCAGAGTCTATGATAGATATAGAAGCATCAAAATTAAATATACACCCATCCCAAATATGTTGACATTTTGCCAATTGTTTTTCTTCCTATTAACATATTCATGAAATGATTCACTGAGGTGGCCAAATACAATACTTTTGTCTAATACATATACACCCTTCCATTTTGGTTAATAGTTAGACATATTTTTGTTAATTGTCCTAAATGATCTTGATATTTCATTTGCTGACACATTTTTTTCTTGCCTGCTGCATCTTTTCCATTTGGAGAAGGCATGGTAAATTATTATTGCACCCTATTCTTTCTTTGATGATTTTTCTTACACTTATATATACCTAGCAGAATGTGGCAATATATGTCAGTAGTTCCATGTTGTGTTTCTTATCAAGTATTTACATACGCTCTGAATTTAGTGCTCCATGCTTTGAATTTTAAAGGACTGGTTCCTGTAAATGTTTGCATCTTACAATATTTCATCGGCCATTGGTTTCATAACTGAATGTAATATTAGTTTGCATCCATGCAGCAAAGAAAAGAAATTCACATCAAGATAGTAGTCATGTGTGATGCAGCAAAGGTGACCCATTCATTATTGTCTGTGAGACTCCATAACCAAAGTGAGGCTTTTTTTCATTTGCTGGAGAAGCATGATGCTTTAGGATAGTCCATGCTTTATAACTGAAATGCGCCTCAGTTAGTTTTGTTGTAAAATGATTGTTCACTTGGTATTTTTTTAGGAATGGTTCACTTAGTTTTGTTAAAATACTTCTATATAATACATAAGTTCATTCCACATTTTGTTTTGTAGTGTAGTTGCAAACTTAAAGATGGTCATTTTGTGGTTAATGCACCTCCAAAGTAATTGTGGTTGTTGGTTGTATCGACATTCTAAGTTCCTAAATGAACTTTGCATTCTTCTACAGATAACAAAAAACTTTCACATTGATGAGAATGATTCTTAATATGGGGTGCTAGGGATCAGGACAAATTCTGATAGTGAGCCACATTTACAAGCATTCAAACAACTTTTTTATCTTGATGGTTGGTGTTTCCTCAACCTTTGAGACTTATTATGCATGGGATTCATTTTGACCTTGCGGTAATATACAAGGCATGTAGTAAATGGGTTTCTATACATTCTATCTTACTCAAAATATTATATATATATATATAATTTTTTGCACGTAATTTTATAAATAGGTGCCTACGTATTCCCACAGCAACACGGGGTATTATCTAGTATCTCCAAAACCAATACCACCTTTTTTGTATATGCACATTTTCCACCACGCAAACAATGCATTCTCCTATGTGTCGCATCATTGATACGTCTCCAATGTATCTATAATTTTTTATTGTTCCATGCTATTATATTAACTGTTTTGGATGTTTTATATTGATATGTCTCCAATGTATCTATAATTTTTGATTGTTCCATGCTATTATATTATCTGTTATGGATGTTTAATGGGCTTTAATATGCTCTTTTATATTATTTTTGGGACTAACCTATTAACCGGAGGCCCAGTGCTAGTTTCTATCTTTTTGCCTATTTTAGAGTTTCGCTGAAAAGGAATACCAAATGGAATCCAAACGGAATAAAACCTTCGCGATGATCTTTCTTGGAGCGAAAGCAAACCAGAAGACTTGTAGTTCAAGTCTGGAACGCCACGAGGCGGCCACGAGGCAGGAGGGCGCGCCCCCACCCTCGTGGGACCCTCGCAGCTCCACCGACATACTTCTTCCGCCTATATATACTCTTATACCCTAGACACATCGCAGAGGGCCACAAAACCAGTTTCCACCGCCACAACCTTATGTACCTGTGAGATCCCATCTTGGGACCTCTTCCGGCAATCTGTCGGAGGGGGAATCGATCACGGAGGGCTTCTACATCAACACCATAGCCTCTCCAATGAAGCGTGAGTAGTTTACCACAGACCTTCGGGTCCATAGTTTTTAGCTAGATGGATTCTTCTCTCTCTTTGATTCTCAATACAAAGTTCTTCTCTATGTTCTTGGAGATCTATTCGATGTAATACTCTTTTGCGGTGTGTTTGCCGAGATCCGATGAATTGTGGGTTTATGAATAAGATTATCTATGAATATTATTTGGTTCTTCCCTGAATTCTTATATGCATGATTTGATATCTCTGCAAGTCTCTTCGAATTATCGGTTTAGTTTGGCCTACTAGATTGATCTTTCTTGCAACGGGAGAAGTGCGTAGCTTTGGGTTCAATCTTGCGGTGTCCTTTCCCAGTGACAGTAGGGGCTGCAAGGAACGTATAGTATTGTTCCCATCAAGGATAAAAAGATGGGGTTTATATCATATTGTTTGAGTTTATCCCTCTACATCATGTCATCTTGCTTAATGCGTTAATATGTTCTTATGAACTTAATACTCTAGATGCATGCTGGATAGCGGTCGACGTGTGGAGTAATAGTAGTAGATGTAGAATCGTTTCGATCTACTTGACACGGACGTGATGCCTACATTCATGATCATTGCCTTAGATATTCTCATAACTATGCGCTTTTCTATCAATTGCTCGGCAGTAATTTGTTCACCCACCTTAACACATGCTATCTTGAGAGAAGCCACTAGTGAAACCTATGGCCCCCGGGTCTCTTTCTTATTATATTGCATCTCTTTTATTTACATCGCATCTTGTTTACTATTTTTCAATCTTTACTTTCCAATCTATACAACAAAAATACCAAAAATATTTACCTTACTATCTTTATTAGATCTCACTTTTGCGAGTGACCGTGAAGGGATTGACAACCCCTTTATCGCGTTGGTTGCAAGGTTCTTGATTGTTTGTGCAGGTACTAGGTGACTTGTGCGTTGTCTCCTACTGGATTGATACCTTGGTTCTCAAAAACTGAGGGAAATACTAACGCTACTTTGCTGCATCACCCTTTCCTCTTCAAGGGAAAACCAACGCATGCTCAATAGGTAGCAAGAAGGATTTCTAGCACCGTTGCCGGGGAGATCTACGCCAAGTCAAGACATACCAAAGTACCCATCATAAACTCTTCTCCCTCGCATTACATTATTTCCCATTTGCCTCTCGTTTTCTCCTCCCCCACTTCTAAAACGATTTTCGAAAACCTTTGCCTTTAATTCGCCCCTCTTCCGTTCATCTCTTTTTTGCTTGCTTCTTGTGTGCTTGTGTGTTGGATTGACTGTTTGTCATGATGGCTCAAGATAATACCAAACTGTGTGACTTTTCCAATACCAACAACAATGATTTTATTAGCACTCCGATTGCTCCTACTACCGATGCTGAATCTTGTGAAATTAATACCGCTTTGTTGAATCTTGTTATGAAAGATCAATTTTCTGGACTTCCTAGTGAAAATGCCGCTACCCATCTAAACAACTTTGTTGATTTGTGTGATATGCAAAAGAAGAAAGATGTGGATAATGATATTGTTAAATTGAAGCTATTTCCGTTTTCGCTTAGATACCGTGCTAAAACTTGGTTCTCTTCTTTGCCTAAAAATAGTATTGATTCATGGAATAAGTGCAAAGATGCTTTTATCTCTAAGTATTTTCCTCCCACTAAGATCATCTCTCTTAGGAACAATATTATGATTTTAAGCAACTTGATCATGAGCATGTTGCACAAGCTTGGGAGAGGATGAAATTAATGATACGTAATTTCCCTACACATGGTTTGAATTTGTGGATGATCATACAAATTTTTTATCCTGGATTGAATTTTGCTTCTAGAAATCTTTTAGATTCGGCCGTGGGAGGCACTTTTATGGAAATCACTTTAGGAGAAGCTACTAAACTCCTAGACAATATTATGGTTAACTATTCTCAATGGCACACCGAAAGATCCACTCGTAAAAAAGTTCATGCGATTGAAGAGATTAATGTTTTGAGTGGAAAGATGGATGAATTTATGAAATTGTTTGCTAATAAAAGTGTTTCTTCCGATCCTAATGATATGCCTTTGTCTACTTTGACTGAGAATAATAATGAATCTATGGATGTGAATTTTGTTGGTAGGAACAATTTTGGTAACAACGCGTATAGAGGAAACTTTAATTCTAGGCCATTTCCTAGTAATTCCTCTAATAATTATGTTAGTTCCTACAACAACTCTTATGGAAATTTTAATAAGATGCCCTCTAATTTTGAGACTAGTGTTAAAGAATTTATGAATTTGCAAAAGAATTTCAATGCTTTGGTTGAAGAAAAATTGCTTAAGATTGACGAGTTGGCTAGGAACGTGGATAGAATTTCTCTTGATGTTGATTCTTTGAAACTTAGATCTATTCCACCTAAGCATGACATCAATGAGTCTCTCAAAGACATGAGAATATCCATTGATGAGTGCAAAAAAATAACCGCTAGGATGCGTGGTAGAAAAGATTGCTTTGTGAAAGCGTGTTCTTCTAGTTTTCATGATAATAATGATGAAGATCTAAAAGTGATTGATGTGACTCCTATTAAATCTTTGTTTTCCAATATGAATCTTGATAAAGATGGGACTGGAGATGAGTCAACTTTAGTTAAAAGGCGTCCCAATGATTCGGAGTTTTTAGATCTTGATGCAAAAATTAATAAAAGTGGGATTGAAGAGGTCAAAACTTTACATAGCAATGAACCCACTATTTTTGATTTCAAGGAATTTAATTATGATAATTTCTCTTTGATAGATTTTATTTCCTTGTTGCAATTTGTGTTAAATTCTCCTCATTCTTATAATCAAAATAAAGCTTTTACTAAACATATCGTTGATGCTTTAATGCAATCCTATGAAGAAAAGATTGAACTAGAAGTTTCTATCCCTAGAAAACTTTATGATGAGTGGGAACCTACTATTAAAATTAAGATTAAAGATTATGAATGCTATGCTTTGGGTGCTGGTGTTTCCACGATTCCAAAAACTTTGTGTGATGAGCTATGTTTCCGTGAATTTGATGACTGTTCTTTAAATTTGCATCTTACGGATTCCACCACTAAGAAACCTATGGGAAGGATTAATGATGTTCTTATTGTTGCAAATAGGAATTATGTGCCCGTAGATTTCATTGATCTTGATATATATTGTAATCCTACATGTCATATTATTCTTGGTAGACCTTTCCTTAGAACGACTGGTGCAATTATTGACATGAAAGAAGGAAATATTAGATTCCAATTTCCGTCAAGGAAAGGCATGGAACAATTTCCTAGGAAGAAAATTAAATTGCCTTATGAATCTATTATGAGAGCCACTTATGGATTGCATACCAAAGATGACAATACCTAGATCTATTCTTGTTTTTATGCCTAGCTAGGGGCGTTAAACGATAGCGCTTGTTGGGAGGCAACCCAATTTATTTTTGTTCTTTGATTTTTGTTCCTGTTTAGTAATAAATAATTCATCTAGCCTCTGTTATGATTGTGTTTTTCATGTTTTAGTTAGTGTTTGTGCCAAGTAAATCCTTTAGGATCTTCTTGGGTGATTGTTGTTTGATCTTGCTGATAAAAATAGAAAGTATGCGCTCACGAAAATAATTTTCATTTTTTACTAGAGAGCGTTAAAATACCAATTCCAACTGCAGTAGATCAATATCCTAGTCGTCCTAATTTTTCAGAATTTTTGGAGTTACATAAGTATTTGAAACCTCCAGATTGCTACAGACTGTTCTGTTTTTGACAGATTCTATTTTTCGTGTGTTGTTTGCTTATTTTGATGCATCTATGGCTAGTATCGGGGGGTATGAACCATAGAGAAGTTGGAATACAGTAGGTTTACCACCAATATGAATAAATAATGTGTTCATTATAGTACCTTAAAGTGGTGGTTTATTTTCTTATACTAACGGAGCTCATGAGATTTTATGTTGAAGTTTTGTGTTGTGAAGTTTTCAAGTTTTTGGGTAAGATTTGATGGATTTTGGAATAAGGAGTGGCAAGAGCCTAAGCTTGGGGATGCCCAAGGCACCACAAGGTAAAATTCAAGGACAACCAAAAGCCTAAGCTTGGGAATGCCCTGGAAGGCATCCCCTCTTTCGTTTTCGTCTATCGGTAACTTTACTTGAGGCTATATTTTTATTCACCACATGATATGTGTTGTGCTTGGAGCGTCTTGTATGATTTGAGTCTTTACTTTTTTACCACAATCATCCTTGCTGTACACACCTTTTGGGAGAGACACGCATGAATCGGAATTTATTAGAGTACTCTATGTGCTTCACTTATATCTTTTGAGCTAGATAATTTTGCTCTAGTGCTTCACTTATATCTTTTTAGAGCATGGTGGTGGTTTTATTTTATAGAAATTATTGATCTCTCATGATTCACTTATATTATTTTGAGAGTCTTTTAGAACAGCATGGTAATTTGCTTCGGCTATAAAATTAGTCCTAATATGACGGGCATCCAAGATGGGTATAATAAAAACTTTCATATAAAGTGCATTGAATACTATGAGAAGTTTGATTCCTTATTATTGTTTTGAGATATGAAGATGGTGATATTAGAGTCATGCTAGTTGAGTAGTTGTGAATTTGAGAGATACTTGTGTTAAAGTTTGTGATTCCCGTAGCATGCACGTATGGTGAACCGTTATGTGATGAAGTCGGAGCATGATTTATTTGTTGAGTGTCTTCCTTATGAGTGGCGGTCGGGGACGAGTGATGGTCTTTTCCTACCAATCTATCCCCCTAGGAGCATGCGTGTAGTACTTCATTTTGATAACTAATAGATTTTTGCAATAAGTATGTGAGTTCTTTATGACTAATGTTGAGTCCATGGATTATACGCACTCTCACCCTTCCACCATAGCTAGCCTCTCTAGTACCGCGCAACTTTCACCGGTACCATAAACCCACCATTTAGCTTCCTAAAAACAGCCACCATACCTACCTGTTATGGCATTTCCATAGCTATTCCGAGATATATTGCCATGCAACTTTCCACCGTTCCGTTTATTATGACACGCTCCATCATTGTCATATTGCCTTGCATGATCATGTAGTTGACATAGTATTTGTGGCAAAGCCACCATTCATAAATTTTCATACATGTCACTCTTGAATCATTGCACATCCCGGTACACCGCCGGTGGCATTCACATAGAGTCATATTTTGTTCTAAGTATCGAGTTGTAAGTAAATAAAAGTGTGATGATCATCATTATTGGAGCATTGTCATAGTGAGGAAAGGATGATGGAGACTATGATTCCCCACAAGTCGGGATGAGACTCCGGACGAAAAAAAGAAGAAGAAAAAGAGGCAAAAAAAGAAAAGGCCCAAATAAAAAATGAGAGAAAAAGAGAGAAGGGACAATGCTACTATCCTTTTCCCACACTTTGTGCCTCAAATTAGCACCATGATCTTCATGATAGAGAGTCTCCTATTTTGTCATTTTCATATACTAGTGGGAATTTTCATTATAGAACTTGGCTTGTATATTCCAATGATGGGCTTCCTCAAAATGCCCTAGGTCTTCATGAGAAAGTGAGTTGGATGCACACCCACTTAGTTTCTTTTTGAGCTTTCATACACTTATAACTCTAGTGCATCCGTTGCATGGCAATCTCTACTCACTCACATTCATATCTATTGATGGGCATCTCCATAGCCCGTTGATACGCCTAGTTGATGTGAGACTATCTTCTCCTTTTTGTCTTCTCCACAACCACCATTCTATTCCACCTATAGTGCTATGTCCATGGCTCACGCTCATGTATTGCGTGAAGATTGAAAAAGTTTGAGAGCATCAAAAGTATGAAACATTTCTTGGCTTGTCATCGGGGTTGTGCATGATTTAAATATTTTGTGTGATGAAGATAGAGCATAGCCGGACTTATATGATTTTGTAGGGATAGCTTTCTTTGGCCATGTTATTTTGAGAAAACATGATTACTTTGTCAGTATGCTTAAAGTATTATTATTTTTATGCCAATATTAAACTTTTGTTTTGAATCTTTTGGATCTGAACATGCATGCCACAACAAAGAAAATTACATTGATAATTATGTTAGGTAGTATTCCACATCAAAAATTCTGTTTTTATCATTTACCTACTCAAGGACGAGCATGAATTAAGCTTGGGGATGCTTGATACGTCTCCAACGTATCTATAATTTTGATTGTTCCATGCTATTATATTATCTGTTTTGGATGTTTAATGGGCTTTAATATGCTCTTTTATATTATTTTTGGGACTAACCTATTAACCAGAGGCCCAGTGCCAGTTTTTATTTTTTTTGCCTATTTTAGAGTTTCATAGAAAAGGAATACCAAATGGAATCCAAACGGAATGAAACCTTCACGATGATCTTTCTTGGACCGAAAGCAAATCAGAAGATCTGGAGTTGAAGTCTGGAACGCCATGAGGCAGGAGGGTGCACCTAGGGGGGTAGGCGCGCCCCCACACTCATGGGCCCCTCATAGCTCCACTGACGTACTTCTTCCGCCTATATATACTCTTATACCCTAAAAACATCGCAGAGGGCCATGAAACCACTTTTCCACCGCCACAACCTTCTGTACCCATGAGATCCCATCTTGGGGCCTCTTCCGGCGATCTGCCGGAGGGGGAATCGATCATGGAGAGCTTCTACATCAACACCATAGCCTCTCCGATGAAGCATGAGTAGTTTACCACAGACCTTCTGGTCCATAGTTATTAGCTAGATGGCTTCTTCTCTCTGTTTGATTCTCAATACAAAGTTCTCCTCGATGTTCTTGGAGATCTATTCGATGTAATACTCTTTTGCAGTGCGTTTGCCGAGATCCGATGAATTATGGGTTTATGAACAGGATTATCTATGAATATTATTTGGTTCTTCTCTGAATTCTTATATGCATGATTTGATATCTTTTTAAGTCTCTTCGAATTATTGGTTTAGTTTGGCCTACTAGATTGATCTTTCTTGCAATGGGAAAAGTGCTTAGCTTTGGGTTCAATCTTGCGATGTCCTTTCCCAATGACAGTAGGGGCAGCAAAGCACGTATTGTATTGTTGCCATCAAGGATAAAAATATGGGGTTTATATCATATTGTTTGAGTTTTTCCCTCTACATCATGTCATCTTTCTTAATGCGTTACTCTGTTCTTGTGAATTTAATATTCTAGATGCATGCTGGATAGCGGTCGATGTGTGGAGTAATAGTAATAGATGCAAAATCATTTCGATATACTTGACACAGACGTGATGCATATATTCATGATCATTGCCTTAGATATTCTCATAACTATGCGCTTTTCTATCAATTGCTCGGCAGTAATTTGTTCACCCACCGTAATACGTGCTATCTTGAGAGAAGCCACTAGTGAAACCTATGTCCCTCGGGTCTCTTTCTTATTATATTGCATCTCTTTTATTTACATCGGATATCGTTTACTATTTTACAATCTTTACTTTCCAATCTATAGAACAAAAATACCAAAAATATTTACCTTACTATCTTTATTAGATCTCACTTTTGCGAGTGACCGTGAAGGGATTGACAACCCCTTTATCGCGTTGGTTGCAAGGTTCCTGATTGTTTGTGCAGGTACTAGGTGACTTGTGCGTTGTCTCCTACTGGATTGATACCTTGGTTCTCAAAAACTGAGGGAAATACTTACGCTACTTTGCTGCGTCACCCTTTCCTCTTCAAGGGAAAACCAACGCATGCTCAAGAGGTAGCATATATGCTCTAATATGCTCTTTTATATTATTTTGGGGACTAACCTATTAACTTAGAGCCCAGTGCCAGTTTTTGTTTTTTCCTTGTTTTTGAGTTTCGCAGAAAAGGAATAAGAAATGGAGTCCAAACGGAATGAAACCTTCGCGATGATTTTTCTTGGACCATAAGACAACCAGGAGACTTGGAGATGAAGCCGGAGGAGCCACGAGGCGGCCACAGGGACGGAGGGCACGCCTAGGGGGGTAGGGCGTTCCCCCCACCCTTGTGGGCCCCCGTGACCCTCCTGACCTAATTCTTTCGCCTTTGTATTCCCAAATATCCCCAAACCACCAGAGGCATCCACGGAAACACTTTTCCACCGCCGCAACCTTATGTACTTGTGAGATCCCATCTAGGGACCTTTTTTGGCACCCTATGGAGGGGGATTCGATCACGGAGGGCTTCTACATCAACTCTATTGCCCTTCCGATGAAGCGTGAGTAGTTTACCACATACCTACTAGTCCACAGCTAGTAGCTAGATGGCTTCTTCTCTCTCTTTGATTCTCAATACCATGTTCTCCTCGATGTTCTTGGAGATCTATTCAATGTAATACTTTTTTGCGGTGTGTTTGCCGAGATCCGATGAATTGTGGATTTATGATGAGCTTATCTATGAATATTATTTGAATCTTCTATGAATTCTTTTATGCATGACTTGATATCTTTGTAATTCTCTTCGAACTATCGGTTTGGTTTGGCCAACTAGATTGTTTTTTCTTGTAATGGGAGAAGTGCTTAGCTTTGGGTTCAATCTTGTGGTGTCCTTTCCCAGTGACAGTAGGGTCAGCAAGGCACATATTGTATTGTTGCCATCGAGGATAAAAAGATGGGGTTTTCATCATATTGCTTGAGTTAATTCCTCTACATCATGTCATCTTACTTAATGCGTTACTCTGTTCTTTATGAACTTAATACTCTAGATGCATGCTGGATAGCGATCGATGTGTGGAGTAATAGTAGTAGATGCAGAATCGTTTCAGTCTACTTGACACGGACGTGATGCCTATATTCATGATCATTGCCTTAGATATTGTCATAACTTTGCACTTTTCTATCAATTGCTCGGCAGTAATTTGTTCACCCACCGTATTATTTGCTATCTTGAGAGAAGCCTCTAGTGAAACCTATGGCCCCCGGGTCTATTTTCCATCATATATGTTTCCGATCTACTATTTTGCAATATTTTACTTTCCGATCTATAAACCTAAAATACCAAAAATATTTACTTTATATTTTATCCATCTCTATCAGATCTCACTTTTGCAAGCAACTGTGAAGGGATTGACAACCCCTTTATCGCGTTGGGCGCAAGTTGTTTGACGGTGAAGGAGATTGCCTCCAGTGATGAAGGTGAAGAGGAGGAGGAGGACGAGGACGGCGAAGACGATGCGCCGGATGATGGAGGCGACAGCCAGCCTCATCCTGACCAAGTCTTGACCAATGGGCGGCATGTTGACGAGCCGACTGCCGCTGGTGTCGACCAGGCCAAGACCGACCAGGTGGCCGCTCCACCACCCGGAGCCTCGACCTCCACCGACCCCCCGATCCGGCTTCTTCTCCTCTGGCCTAGGCGGCCAAGTTATCTTTTCTTCCTGTTTTGTAATTTCTTTTGAACAGACTTGTTATATTTGCGCAGTTCCACCCGCTGGGGGTGTATTCAAACTCTGTTGAATGCTGGCCAAGGGTCTTTTGCTATGTAAATTATCTTTGCCAATTTCCAACTTGCCTTAATTGTGCTCTTTTGACTTTTTCCTTTGCCGCCTTCCCTTAACTGCCATCTTGTCAGCCAGTCAGCCACTCTGCGGTCTGTGGCTGGGTCAAGTACTTGTCCGTTTTTTGGGAAGGCAAGTACTTAACCTTTGTAGAGCATAGCAAGTTAAGTTGTCGAAACCGGCCGGCCGGCTGCTCAACAGCCGGTCGGCAAGGCGGGGAGCCGGCTTGGCCTATGCAAATGTTTTGGTCCTTAGCCATTTTTCGTGTGGGCACCATTTCCTGCCTTTAACTCTTGCCAGCCGGACAGTCGCTCTGCGAGCTGCGACTGATGGCAAGAGAGGGCTTAGGTGCCGGCACACTACTTGTTCGATTGCAGGTAACATAGGCATAGTACAAGGCGGCAAACCCCCAGGCCGACTGGTCGAACCCGGTGCCAGGCAGAATAATGAAGTAACACATTCATAGACATCGCTGAGCTTCGGGCGGCTGGGTACCTGGCAAAGGAAATTTCCCACCGTCTTCCAGCCCAAGGACAAATCATTCCCATGCCAAAGCCCGACGAGAGGGTAGTGTTTGTCGGTGTCAAAACCGGCAGATCTCGGGTAGGGGTCCCGAACTGTGCGTCTAAGGCGAATGGTAACAGGAGGCAGGGGACATGATGTTTTACCCAGGTTCGGGCCCTCTCGATGGAGGTAAAACCCTACGTCCTGCTTGATTGTTCTAGATGATATGAGTATTACAAGAGTTGATCTACCACGAGATCAGAGAGGCTAAACCCTAGAAGCTAGCCTATGGTATGATTGTATCTTGTCCTACGGACCTAAACCCTCCGGTTTGTATAGACACCAGAGGGGGCTAGGGTTACACAAGGTTAGTTTACAAAGGAGGAGATATACATATCCGTATTGCCTAGCTTGCCTTCCACGCCATGTAAAGTCCCATCCGGACACGAGACGAAGTCTTCAATCTTGTATCTTCATAGTCCAACAGTCCGGCAAAGGATATAGTATGGCTGTCCGGAGACCCCCTAATCCAGGACTCCCTCAGTAGCCCCCGAACCAGGCTTCAATGACGTCAAGTACGGCACGCAGTATTGTCTTCGGCATTGCAAGGCGGGTTCTTCTCAAATTTTGAATGTTTGTCAAGTAGTGTCTGGACCCATAACTGTTGGACTTCTTGGCTTCTGCGCCCAATAAGGGCTATCTTCCACGCGTCGAATGAATACGAGGAGCTAGGGCATTTTTACATTCACCCCCCTAGCCAGATAAATAAATTGTCTATTAAAGGGATGGGGATTCTTAGATCCAATCCATACCATCCTCCCACAGCGAGAATCCATCGGAGCGCACTTCAGAAAAATCCATTCCAACATGGCCGACCACCGCAGCTCCTCCTCCCGCCCCCGTAGCCCTAAGCCCGGTGATTGGGAGAGATGTTCCGTCCCACATAGTCGATTAGTCGAACTACAGACTCAGGGATTTCTCCCTCCAGCGTATATGGTTCCCGTCCGAGATGGGCTCGCCACCTACAATGGCGGGGAGCAAGCGGCGAGCTTCCCCAGCCCCTCTACGGGGGAGCGGGTGTGCCTTGTTCCCTACTTATTAAGGGGACTCGGATTTCCAATTCATCCGTTCCTCCGCGGCTCCTGGAGTTTTACGGCCTCCAACTGCATAATTTCACCCCTGCTTCCATATTACACATCGCCGGCAACGTTGCCCTTTGCGAGTTATTCCTGGGATGCGAGGCTCATTTTGAGCTGTGGAAGTGGTTATTTTGCCACGTCCCTCACACATAGAAGGGGTCACTTTATCAAGTGGGCGGAGCCGAAATATGGCGCATCGCCGAAACCGGATACCTGTCCGGTACTCCGAAGAAGACGTCTGAAGACTGGCCTTCGGAATGGTTTTATATGGAGGGTGTCCCTCTTCCGGACCCTGTTCGGCGGGGTGTTCATGAGTTCAACAATGCTCCTATGAAGAAACGCCGAAGCTGGTGCCCACGGAGCCCCCAGGAGGAAGACAACGGAGAAGTCCTTTACCTGATGAACCGAATTAAAGCGCTGGCTCAATCAGGATTGACAGTAATCAAAGTTATGTCAATATGCATAATGCGGGGAGTGCAGCCACATCAATATCGAGGGCACCCCGTGTGGTGTTTTAACAGGGAAGATGATGCCACCCATTTCCGGGCGTAAGGGACCGGACTCCGCTGCTGCTTTAACAAAAATTCTGTCCGAGTTGTTCAAGGGAGAGGAGGAGGAGTTCATCCGCGTCAAGCCACGGGATGGATTCTCCATGTACAACCCTCCAAGTTGGGTGAGTTATATCTCCTTACTCCCATTCTTCCCGCATTTTTTGTCGTAGGTACTTACCTTGCCATTTTACGGCATGAACTGCGAAAAACTGTAAGGGAGGTCAACAGCCCATCTCCACAACCAGAGGACCCTAACCGGGCCCTCAGTCCCGGACTCGAAGAAGATCCAGACATATTCGTGGAGCTGATAGACAGGCAGTTCTATCAATTGAGCTGTGATGATGCCATGGTAGCCATTACGGCCAACTATCCCGGACTGCTCTCTGCATCGCATGTCAGAAAAACCAAAATCCCAACTCCAAAAACTAGGATCCCCTTTTAGACACTTCACCTACCATATACATATGGTGTTTTACAAGGAAGGCATTCGGGACGCCATGCCGAACCCGCAGCAACTCGCCAACAAGAGGCACCGAGGCCGGGTAGCCCAAAAAGGAAGGCGGTCAGGACTGAGACACCGGCGCAGAGGTATGACAAAAACCCTGCTCCGTGGTTGTCTTCTTTCTCAAAATGTAATGACATCCATGTTTCTTTAATAGAAAAAACGCTCGCCGGAATATGTCGGGAGAGGCTGGCGATTATGCTTCCACTAGTCGGGCTCCAGGGCCGGACATAGAGGCGGAAGCCGACATGGGGCGGACGCCGGATACTCCTCTTATAGAGGATGCGGATAGACTGTCCGCTACAAATTCAGAAGTGGAGAGCTCCATGAATCATCGGCGTCTCCAGGCCGTACTCCATGATGCTTGCTTCTCACCAGAGGCATTTGATGCCTTCAATTCTGGAGCCGCGTACCTCCGTGCTGCTCAAAATGATCTAGCCAGAGCCACGGACTAGTATGTAAGGGATGTATGTATCAGTAGCCCCTGAGACTTGAAACAGTTGACGCAACTGATTTAAGGATCAATATTTGTGCAGGTTCTTACCGAGAAGAATTCCCAACTGTCTCAAGAGCTGGACGAGTGTAAGGCCTAGCTGGAAGCTGCTGTTGCCGCATTGAAGGAGTCCAAAAAGGGTCCCCCTAGTAACTCTTGTGTCTATTACAAATAATATCAGTACCAGGTAGTATGCGGCGTACATGCATACCTAAAAATAGATGTTGCAGGTGGCCCCGGAGTGAATTCGGAGGCCGTGGAGGCGGACGACACGTGATGATCGACAGCGAAACGCTAGCGAGCGTGTGCTGACGCTAGTCAGGCAGGAGAAAAACGATCTCCAAGATGCCAATATCCGGCTGGGCGTGGAACTGAAGGATGTCCGAGCCCAGCTTGCGGACTACATGAAGGAGAATAAACGGCTTCAACGCGGCATTTTTATTAAGTGCTTGAACGAACTTTTTAAAGGAGTTTGGCGAAGAAGCCTACTAACATCGTTATATCTGCAGGTATGCTGACGGGTCGTCCCGCGGAGGAGATGCCTGGGTCCTCGGGTGATCTTCTGCCAAAGCTCTCACAACTGCACGAACAAGTTCGGCAGGTGATGCAGAGTATTGCCCAAGCCTTGTGGCCGTCCGCGTCCCCGCCAGGAGGCATGGGGGAGCTTATAGAGAAGCTGAAGGGAGCACAGTGGCGCTTCCGGTTATGGAAGATATCGGCCTGTCAACAGGGTGCACGGGAAGCCTGGGCTATGGTGAAGACACGATACACCAAGGCTGACCCAAACCACATGGCCGAGGTCGGACCTGTGGGGCCCGACGGGAAAGAAATCCCTGTCAGTTTAGTGTATGATCAAGTAGAGTTAGCCGCACAAGTATTCCCAACAGGATTGTAGGCTAGACAACCTGTTGGATGGTATAGAAGAAGAATTTAATCAGTCTTAGTGACTGTGTACTTCAAGTGACATATGTAATGTCCCTAGCCGGATTGTAAATCATTTGTCATGGCGGACCTTTTCGCTTCGACCACTGGACCAGATAGTCCGGAGTGTATCCGAATACCCACTCAGTTATATAAAAACCGGGGTATGCATGGAAACCAGGCATAGGGGTCATAAGTGCTTGAACAGACAAGTACCCAACTAGCTATGTTATATTACATGGGTAGTAAGAAACATCTTCCAGGGAGAATAGTTCCATTAAGGGTTCCTTTCCCTGGGTACGCATGCCCTGATGTGCATGTCCGGACTGCGAGTCGCGGGTTAAAAACATCTAGGGGTGTGTAGGAATTTAAATGAAAGTCATCTTTTATTCACCGACCAAATATTCCCTTAAGAACGCTAGCTTTCGGCTTCACCCAGTCTGAGGTACACATCCGGCTGACCCGGAAGTAACAATTGCAGAGGTGCTCCCCTGATGCCCTAGCCGAATTAACGGGAACGTAGGGCATAAACACAAGAGCCAGGCAACCCAGCTTGGCCAAAACTTAAGTCATATCGATGCATATAATGGCGAAAAAAGGTACATGCGGAAGAATGACACATGTGCGGGGCATGAAGCCCGGAAAAATAATTAGATTAAGCTTCTGTATAGGAAGCCCCCAGGTATATTGAGCGCGGTTAGCGCATCAAGATTGTGTAACCAAGACACAGGTTTAGCCCTTTAGGGCTTTGAAGAGAAAAGAGAGAAAGAAATAGGAAAAACATATGTGCAAAAAATTCATGGAGGTAAGGAGATGAACATAGAGTCCGGCGCTAGGCGTAGAATCTTCAGAGTCTGGGTGCGTTCCATGGGTTTGGCTCGAGTCGGTTATTCAATGCATCCCGCAGACGGTACGCTCCACCGGTCAGAACCTGGTCGATAATGAAGGGACCTTCCCATTTGGGCTTGAGCTTGTTCTTTTTCTTCTCCGGCAGGCGCAGAACTAGTTCACCAACGTTATAGGTTTTGGCCCGCACTTCTCTGCTTTGATACCTTCGAGCCTGTTGTTGATAGAATGCGGAACGGGATTTTGCCACGTCGCGCTCCTCCTCCAGGGCATCCAAACTGTCCTGCCGATCGAGCTCGGCCTCTCTTTCTTCGTACATGCGCACTCGAGGTGAGTCATGAATTATGTCACAAGGCAGTACCGCCTCAGCGCCGTACACCATAAAAAATGGTGTGTATCCGGTAGTGCAATTCGGCGTGGTCTGTAGCCCCCATAGTACAGAGTCGAGCTCCTCTACCCAATGGGTGTCTGATTCCTTTAAGGACCGGACTAATCTGGGTTTAATACCACTCATGATAAGACCATTCGCGCGTTCGACTTGACCGTTAGTTTGCGGATGATAGACAGAAGCATAATCGAGCTTGATGCCCATGTTGCTGCACCAAAGTTTCACCTCGTCGGATGTAAAGTTTGTGCCGTTGTCAGTGATGATGCTGTGGGGAACGCCATAACGGTGTACAACCCCGGATATGAAGTCTATCACCGGTCCGGATTCAGCCGTTTTGACAGGTTTGGCTTCTATCCATTCGGTGAATTTGTCCACCATGACCAGTAAGTATTTTCTCTTATGGGTTCCCCCTTTGAGGGGTCCGACCATATCGAGCCCCCAGACCGCGAAGGGCCAAGTAATGTGGATGGTTTGGAGGGCGGTAGGTGGCATGTGGCTTTGGTTTGCAAAAAGCTGGCAACCAACACAATGTTGCCAGATGCTGTGCATCTGCCTGGGCTGTCGGTCAATAAAAACATGTACCTTTGAAGTATATAGTATTTGGAGCACTTATTGCACCATGTCTCCGGCGGGGGACGTCAGGACGATGCCAGCCCCTAGACCAGCTAGCATTTTAGAGCCGTCGAAGTGCATGATCCAATTGGAGTATGCGCCGTACTCTTTAGGGAGTTCGGCTTCTGTCCATTCGGCTACGAAATCGGCCAGTACTTGCGACTTAATGCCTCGTCGTGGCTTATATGTTATGTCGAACGGGAGGAGTTCAATGGCCCATTTGGCAATCCGGCCCGTGGCATCACAATTGTTTATTATGTCACCGAGTGGTACTTCGGATGCCACTGTGTTCGAACACTCTTGAAAGTAGTGTCGTAGTTTCCGGGATGCCATAAATACCGCGTATGCTATCTTTTGGTAATGTGGGTACCATGATTTGCATGGGGTGAGGACAGTGGATACATAATATACCGGCTTTTGAAGCGGGAATTTATGTCCGCCCGTCTCTCGTTCGACGACGAGCACCACGCTTACAACTTGGTGAGTTGCCGCTATATATAATAGCATTGGTTAGCCAACAGTTGGCGCGGCCAGGATTGGGTTGGTGGCCAGGATGGCTTTGATTTCTTCCAGTCCGGCCGTGGCTGCGTCCGTCCACTCGAAGTGTTCGGTGCGCCTAAGAAGGCGATAAAGGGGAAGTGCCTTTTCTCCTTATCGGGAGATAAAGCGGCTTAAAGCCGCCATGCATCCAGTCAATTTTTGGATTTGCTTGAGGTTAGTTGGGATAGCCAACTATGACAGAGCTCGGATTTTAGCCGGAATTGCTTCAATTTCTCTACTAGAGACGATGAAGCCCAGGAGCTTTCCGGTGGGAACGCCAAAGACGCATTTTTCCGGATTGAGCTTAATGTCGTATGTTCGGAGATTGGTGAACGTGAGCTTCAAGTCGTCTATTAAAGAGTCGACGTGTCTGGTTTTAATGACCACGTTGTGTACGTATGCCTCCACAGTCTTGCCGATCTGCTTTTTCAGACATGTCTGGATTATGTGCTGATATGTTGCGCCGGCGTTTTTGAGCCCGAAGGTCATTGTGTTAAAGCAGAAGGGACCGCATGGTGTTATAAATGCTGTTGCGGCTTGATCAGACTCCGCCATCTTAATCTGGTGGTAACCGGAGTATTCGTCGAGGAAGCGAAGTGATTCATGTCCTGCGGTAGCATCGATGATTTGATCAATGCGAGGGAGTGGGAAGGGATCCTTTGGGCAAGCCTTGTTAAGGTCTTTGAAGTCGACACATAGGCGCCAGGATTTGTCCTTCTTTTGTACCATCACCAGGTTTGCTAGCCAATCCGGATGTTTTATTTCTTTAATGAATCCGGCTTCCAGTAGCTTAGCAGCTCCTCTCCCCTTGCTTGTCGCGTAGGTTCAGAGAAACACCGAAGAGTCTACTTGACCGGCTTGAATCCTTTTAGAATATTAAGGCTATGCTCGGCCAATCTGCGTGGGATTCCTGGCATGTCTGAAGGATGCCAGGCGAATATGTCCCAATTCTCGCGCAGAAACTCCCGTAGTGCGGCGTCTACAGCGGGTTCTAACTATGCCCCAATGGATGTTGTTTTTGTAGGGTCCGTTGGATGGACTTGGAATTTAACTATTTCATCCACTGGTTTAAAGGAGGTGGACTTGGATCTTTTGTCTAGTATCACGTCGTCCCTGTCCACCATGGAGCGCAGCGCGGTTAACTCCTCCGCCACAAGGGCTTCAGATAATGCCTCGAGGGCTAGTGCGGTTGTTTTGTTCTCGGCGCGGAGTGCTATGTCCGGATCACTAGCTAGAGTGATAATTCCCTTGGGTCCAGGCATTTTGAGCTTCCTGTACCCGTAATGGGGTATGGCTTGAAACATCGTGAATGCCTCCCGCCCTAGAAGGGCGTGGTATCCGCTACTGAACGGGGCCACTTGGAATGTAATTTCTTCGGACTTGTAATTCTCCAGAGTGCGGAATACCACATCAAGTGTGATTTTCCCAGCGCAACGTGCCTCCCAACTAGGGATGATTCCTCGGAAGGTCGTACTGCTTTGCTCAATGCGTTTTCTATCTATGTCCATCTTTTGGAGAGTTTCCTCATAGATGAGGTTTAATCCGCTCCCGCCATCCATGAGCACCTTAGTGAGCCGTGTCACTCCATGGATTTATTGCTGCCACGTGGCAGACTTCGGCAAGGCCACGGAGTGATCGCTTACGCCTATTATTTGAGGCGAAGGACTCGAAGATTGTTAATACTGTGTTGTTATCCGTGGGGAGGTGCTTTGAGGTATTTTGGGTGAGAAGATCCTCACCGCTTTTGGCCACCTGCCGGAGTACCCAACATGCTCTAAGGCTGTGTGTTGATATGGTATCCGCTGTACTATGGATTTTGCAAGGCCCGTTGAGCCATCCCTCCAATACGGTTCCACGCCCTGTAGTGGGATTTTTCTTCTTTGTAATTGAGTCAGGCGACTTATAATAGTGCGCCCTTTTAGTTTGGACTGGGGGTTTTGTCAAAGCCGGATTATCCCAAAATTGCGTTTGGGTTTTCCAGGCACTCTCCATCGCATAGTATTTCCGTACAATGTCCGCCAAGTCAGCGAAGTGTGCTATGTCACGGTGACTTATGGCATTGAGGACTCCCTTGTCCGTGCAATTGTTGCAAAAGAACAAAATTGCATCTTCCTCGCGACAGTCCTTGACCTTCTTCATTACAAGGAGGAATCTGGCCCAATAGTGATGTACTGTCTCTTGGGGCGCTTGCCTAATATGGGAAAGATAGTTTGTATCTGGGTGGGTGGGTGGATTTAAGTCCATACCTTGACCCAATCCGTGATCCGGGGGCAGGGGAGTTCCCGATCTTGGAAGTTCGGGCTTCGGGATATTGCCCTGCGGGTTCGGTGTGCGGCCTGATTCTGGATTCAGGGTTAGGGCGGCGTCCTCCCACGAGCGCGTATCTTGTTCGGAGAGCTCGGGAATCCGGACATAGTTCGTCCTCAGGATAGAGGGAGAATCACCGCATTGCTCCTCCACCACCGCTATTTGATGGGTGACCGGCGGAGAGTTAATCTCCCTTTGGTCGGGTTTAAGCCCGATCCGATCATAGTCCGTAGTGACTCCCAGAGCGGCAATGCGATCCAAGAGCTCATTCAAAGAGGAGAGCTCCATTGGATCCATCTGCTCGGCAAATTTTGGGCCGATGTGGAGGCTATTTTCGTTGACCCGAGAGGTCATCGTCGGCACAGTGGCTGAGCGGGCGGTCATGACGAAGCCGCCTAGTCGGAGAGTTTGGCCTACAGCCAGGGCTCCCCCAGAGGTGATGTTGTCCTTGACAACAAGGCGATCCATCTTCCTTATGATGACGACACGGTGGAACTCTCAATGAAAGCACAAATGTCGGTGTCAAAACCAGCGGATCTCGGGTAGGGGGTCCCGAACTGTGCGTCTAAGGCGGATGGTAACAGGAGGTAGGGGACACGATGTTTTACCTAGGTTCGGGCCCTCTCGATGGAGGTAATACCCTACGTCCTACTTGACTGTCCTTGATGATATGAGTATTACAAGAGTTGATCTACCACGAGATCAGAGAGGCTAAACCCTAGAAGCTAGCCTATGGTATGATTGTATCTTGTCCTACGGACCTAAACCCTCCGGTTTATATAGACACCGGAGGGGGCTAGGGTTACACAAGGTTGGTTTACAAAGGAGGAGATATACATATCCGTATTGCCTAGCTTGCCTTCCACGCCAAGTAAAGTCCCATCCGGACACGAGACAAAGTCTTCAATCTTGTATCTTCATAGTCCAACAATCCGGCAAAGGATATAGTCCGGCTGTCCGGAGACCCCCTAATCCAGGACTCCCTCAGTGTTCCTCCCCCATTTCCTCCGTGGGCTAGGGTTTCCACTCCACCCCTTCGTCCGCGGGATAATGTTCTACTACGGGATAGACTTCCATGATCTATCCCCGAACTCCTTCCTCAATACCTCGGTATTTATCGTCGTGTGTGAGGCCTTCCTCTTCATCCACCCCCACTTAGGGCTATGGCTCAAAACCTTTAACGTGAAGCCCAAGGTGGTGGACGGATAGCACGCAGAGTGCGGGGGCGCCATGGTGAGCAAGCTCACCAATGTCTCTTAGCCAAAAGGCACATTCGTGGAGTCTATCAAGGAATGGCAAAAACAATGGTTCTACATCACCGAACCCCGCGGCGCCACCTGGGCCGCGATTGCCGCATTCAACTCCGGCGCTCCTGTGCGACTTACCTCCTGGGTCGTGAAGAGACCAAACTGGTGTTCGTCAGACGAGCTGATTGCGCTGCAAACGCGCATTCAAAGCATGATCGATAGGGACATCAAGCTCGTCGACATAATTCAAGTGATGCTGGTGCGCAGGATCCTCCCCTGCCAGAGCCAAAGCTGCCCTCTATGGGATTTCAACCCGAAAAAGCTTCACACCTTGGAAAGGCTCTTCGAAATAGCTCATGAAGATGCCTGGAAGTTGCTCTTCAAGGGCAACAAGATACCGCCGGCCACAGATTCGGACCGTGGCCACAACATAAAATGTTATTTTCAACACATCCCCTACTTGCTTGTTTCAAGGGTGATATCTAAGCTTTTATTATCATTGCTTTTTCAGTACTAGTTGAAGAAGGTGAAGCATATCCGGTGTCCGGCTCCCCTGCCTGAAGAACCAGTCATCCCGCGCTTAGCGAAGATGCTGGAGCCGGCGCCTTATAAGGCACCAGAGAAGAAGGCCACAGGAAAGGCCAAGGGGGTCTGGAGTGGCCCCCGCCGCAAGGGCACTTCGGACGTGACGTCTGAAGACAAGGCCCATTCCCCTGCCGCCGAAGACGACGAGGATGAGGAGGAAAGCGACTCTCCCCTTGATGGGGGGAGGAAGAAGAGGGCGACCTCCACAACTATGGAGGTGGAGGCGCCCAAGAAGGGGACAATAGCTCCCTGCGATCCTCGTCAGGAGGGTAGATGGATTCCAAGGCGATGGCCAGCGATTCGCCGCCAGCCGCTCACTCCCCCAAGGCCAAGGATGATGCAGAGGTGTTGTCTCGAAGGACTGTTCCAGGCGGGGGAGAGGCTCAGGAGGCGCCAGAAGGTGAAAATCCCGCCGCCGGACACCAATGGGAATCAATCCCCATGGAGAGTGGTGGGGAGGGCCGAACTTAGTTCGACCCTCAGCCAGACTCAATTCCGGAGACCGAGGCTGCTCCGGAATCCGGCACGCTACCTCCTTCAAAAGAAGGGAGGATGCCAGTTCCCCGGTGACCCCTGTCCAACCAGGGGCACCGGATAATCTGCTGGATGCGCTGTGAGGCGCTTCCATTGTGGATTAACATCGTGTCCTTATGGGCACGGTAATTGAAATGGTTCAGTCCGTCAAGAGTGGACTAACCAAAGCCTGCAGCAGCCTATTAATAGGTTTTGAGGTAAGCAGCGCAAAAAAGGAGAAAATCCCCAAATATAGACAGTAGCCCCTGAGACACTATTCGGTTTTCGAAAAGAAAAACCGGACAAAGGATCAATCTCCTATTGCAGGAAATTAACTAAATCTGTCTGAAATGTATGCACATGCGTCGATGTTGGCCACAGCCTCGCATATTGCCGAAGTCTCTGGAGGAGGAGCTGGGCCAGGTGAAGAGGCAGCTCCAGGAAAGACAAGGTAAGTAATAACCTATTATGGATTAAAAAAAGGGGAAAATGATATGCAATGATCCGAATACCACGATGTGAACAGTGGCGACGACAGAGGTCGAGGCCCTGAAAGCGGCCCTAGTCAAAGCCGAGGGGAGGGCTGTCAAGGAGCAGGCCGCCCGTAAGAGGCTCAAGGCCCAGGTCAACGAAGTCCAACAACAGCTCCAGGACGCGATGAAGAAGTGCGAGACCTTGGAGCACAATGTGTCGGCTCAAGAGGCCAAACTTACCGAGGCTCGTAAGAGTGCGGAGGTGGCCCAGATTGAAGCCCAGGGCTCCCTCCATGAGATCCAGGAGGCTAAAAAGATCACGGCGGGTAAGGCATTCAATATGCAAAGCAAGAGTGTGAAGAGGTAATTTCTTTTACTAACCCGAATTCGGATCTAGGGGCCTTTGCTGATCTGCCACGCAGTGTGACCGACGCTGCGGAGCTTTTCCGAGCCGAAGAAGGGAGCTCCGCGGAGAAGCTATTTTGGTCGCAATATTGTGCACCAGAACATCCGGTGCCCTTCAGCGATCAGCTGAAACAGCTGGTCGAGCTGCATAGGGTGGACGAACCGGCCATGGAGGATATGATAGCCCGGCTGTGGCCAGCCGAAGCTATTCCCAGCAGCTACTTCGGCCTCGTGAAGAAGCTGGTGGATGCCTGTCCTCGGCTGGATGTCATCAAGCGGTCCGTGTGCATCGAGGGCACGCGTCTGGCCTTCTCTTATTGCAAGGTCTGGCGGGCGAAGCTGGACGCTGCCAAGCTAGCGACCGGGGGGCCGCTGGAGGGCACGGAGTACCGCACAGCCGAGCGATACTTCGGCGATGTCTTAGAGGGGTCTTGCATTGTTGCGGATCATTGTGGGAAGGACACCATCTTTTAATGAATGTATTCGAGCCCCTCCGCCTTGTATGATGAAATAAAATGTTTATGCAATATAATGCTTGTTATGTTTTTAAAATTTTACTTCCTGTGCAGCCGTGTTGTATAAAATCTGAGGGTTAACCAGTCGTCGGCTTCTGGCCCCATGTAGGTAGTACGGGGTGTTTGGTATGGAATCTAAAAAATCTTAATCCAATTAGATGGTCCTTGAAGGAGTTGTTTAGCGCAACGAACCAGGCAACTAGACTATGCGGCTGTAATGCCCTCACTTAGCCATAGGAGTACGATAATAAAAACATGGGAGCAGCCCCTAGTATCCGAACTAGAGTGCTATAAGCGTCTGATCAGGAAGTACCAATCCTTCGCGTAATGCAGAAGAAATCTCCAACGATTTGCAACCTCAGAACAGCTGACCAGCTCTCGCCGCATCATGACATTCAGTTTTCGGCTTTCTCTACTGAGGTGCTCCTTTGGATAAACCAAGGCAAAATCGTAGTAGTTCCCCCTTTACTACCTTAGCCGATGTAGTGGAACGTAAGGTAGCAAGCACAGGAGCCGGGCAACCCAACTATTGACCAAAGACATGATTCAGAGCCAATGCATATAATGCTAAATTCGGGGTGCCGAACTATACTTATAAAAAAGTGTTCGGACTTTTGTTGCCATAATGTGGGGTGCTATGAAGCCCCTGGCAAGCATGAAACATACCAAAGTGTATGGGTGCTACCTGATAGGGTTAGCCACAAGGGAGCTGAAAAAGAGAAAGAAGAAAGAAAACAGAAAAGGTACAAAAAAGCAGGAGTCCTACAGCTCCAGCCGCAAACTGTTCTCATTGTAATTTAATTAGTATGTCAAGGCGTATTGATACAGGTAGTGCGATAAGCAATATGCTATTTGACATGCCGAAACCAAGGGAGAGCTGCATGAGGGTCCTGAAAAACAGGTAAAGTTATTGTTAACAAAATCACCTAAAAAGTCCCCCATATGTCTGCGGTTCTCGCCGTCTTGGTGTGTTTATCCTTTAAGAGGACCGCTGACCAGGCCATCAGAAGGTGCCTGTGGGATTGAGACCTGTAAAAGGAAACAAGTAAAAATGAAAGTATATGTTTATCCGACGTCGGTTGAGCCGTACAACGAACCACAAGCTAGCTATGCCTGCGTCGATGCGCATGGGATTTTGAGTGCGTAATTATGTACGCGCGGCACGAATGCCACCACTTGATCGGAAATGCGACGGAGGCCAGATTGCTAGTCGAGCTCCTGACGAGCCGAGCTCTCCTGCTGCAGAGTAGTTCGGACCCTCTTAACAGTGTCTGTGGGCTCGGCAGCCGAATTAAGGTTCTGCTTGAGAAGGCCGCTCTGTACTTCTGCTGCTAAGGCAGCTGTGTGCTCTTCTGTACGGAGGGAGCGTTCCGTATTTCCATTAACCGTTATGATGCCGCGTGGACTGGGCATCTTGAGCTTGAGATAAGCATAGTGTGGTACTGCGTTGAATCGAGCGAATGCAGTTCGTCTGAGCAGTACGTGATAGCCCTGCGAAAGGGGGCGGTATTGAAGATTAACTCCTCACTTCGGAAGTTGTCCGGAGATCCAAAGGGAACCTCTAGTGTGATTGAGCCCGTACAGCGGGCCTCTACACCTGGTATGACTCCTTTGAAGGTAGTCCTGGTGGGCTTGATTCGGGATGGGTTAATGCCCATTTTTCGCGTTGTATCCTGATAGAGCGGGTTAAGGCTGCTACCTTCATCCATAAGGACACAAGTCAGGTGGAACCCGTCAATTATCGGTTCTAAGACCAGTGCGGCTAAGCCACCGAGACAGATACTGGTCGGATGATCCCGACGACCAAAGGTGATCGAGCATGACGACCATGGATTAAATTTTGGGGCGACTGGCTCTATCGCGTAGACGTCCCTGGCGCACGCTTGCGCTCCCTCTTGGGGATGTGGGTAGCATATATCATGTTCACCGTTTTGACCTGAGGGGGAAACTTCTTCTGTCCCCCTGTGTTCGGTTGCTGGGGCTCTTCGTCATTGTCATTGCTTTGCGATCCCTTTTCCCTATTCTCGGTGTTTAATTTGCCGGCTGGTTTGAAAACCCAGCAATCTCTATTTGTCTGATTGGGTGGCTTGTCTGGGGTGCCATGAATCTGGCACGGACGATCGAGTATGCGATCCAAGCTAGATGGCCAGAATTGTTCTTTTGGAATGGCTTCTTCTGCTGACAGGACTTAGGCCCCCTGAATCCGGCATTGCCTGCCGTGTCCTCGGTGTTATCACTGTTGTTTCGACGCTTGTATCTGTTGTGTCAAGACTTGTCTTTGCTAGTTTTAGCTTCAGGGGTGCCGACGTCGCTTGCATTGTTTTTGCTACGGGCCAACCAACTGTCCTCGCCCGCACAAAAGCGGGTCATGAGTGTCGTGAGGGATGCCATGGTTTTGGCTTTTCTTGGCCGAGGTGGCGAGTGAGCCATTCGTCGCGGATGCTGTGCTTGAAGGCTGCTAGGGTTTCAGCATCCGAACAATCGACAATTTGGTTCTTTTTAGTTAAGAACCTAGTCTGGAATTTCCTGGTGGACTCTCCGGGCTGTCGAACTATATGGCTTAAGTCACCAGCGTCCGGAGGTCGAATGTATGTACCTTGGAAGTTATCGAGGAAAGCCTCTTCCATGTCCTCTCAGCTGCCAATAGAATTTGCAGGCAGACTGTTGAGCCAGTGCCGAGCTGGCCCTTTGAGTTTTAAAGGGAGGTATATGATGGCGTGGAGGTCGTCGCCGCAGGCCATATGAATGTGGAGAATGAAGTCTTCGATCCACACCGTGGGGTCCGTGGTTCCATCGTATGATTCTATATTCACAGGTTTGAACCCTTCTGGGAATTCATGATCCAGGACCTCATCAGTGAAGCAATGAGGGTATGCGGTGCCTCTATATCGGGCCGTATCGCGACGTAGCTTGGATGGAGTCCGTTTGTGGTTTTCGGCCCGCACGTGACTAAGTTTGTGACGTCCGAATAGGTGGTCGTTGTCGTGTGTCGAGGCACGCCCTCGCGATCCGTAGATTGATCTAGTGTGTCCTGGTTTATTGTTCAGGGTTTGCCGGAGGTCATATGTATGCCCCTGGGCTAGTTTACCTCCGCCTGTGCGCTGAGGCGGGGCTGGGTGGTGTTCGGCGTGAGTTGCCGTTTTGTCTCGACCACGTGGTGGTTGGTCAGCCGCATTGTACGATGGATGTATGTAGTTCGGCGCCTCCTCGTCAAACTGAGGTAGCAATTTGCACTTTGGGTAGCTTTTGGTTGGGCGCTTGAGGCCGTACTCTTCGGCTGCTAGGACATTGGTCCATTTATCATTGAGTAGATCTTACTCAGCTTGAAGCTGCTGCTGCTTCTTTTTCAGGCTCCTTGCAGTGGCAATTAGCTGGCGCTTGAAGCGCTCCTGCTCAAGAGGTTCCTCCGGCACGATGAAATCCTCAGTACCAAGGCTCACCTCGTCCTCGGAGAGCGGAAGGTAGTTATCGTCCTCTGAATCTTCGTGCGTGGCCTGTTTACCGGGGCTAACCTGCCCGCCTTCCCGTTCATCTTGTTCATTAGCTGTATCGACGGGGTCTTCGTTGTCTTCGGCACCTTCTGGAGTGTTGTCTTCTCCTGTGCCGGTGTTGCTATCTTTACTGTGGCGTGACTTAGAGCGGCGCCGCTTCCGTCGGCGCTTGGACTGTATTTCACAAGGTTTATCCTCAGCTGGATCTTCCTTGTCCTCGCCGCTGTTCTCCTTTGGTGCATCCACCATGTATACATCATACAAGGAAGTGGCCGTCCAGGGTCCGATGAACAGCGGATTCTGGGCCTCTTCTTCTCCGGCATCGTCGTCCATACCGTCGATGTCTTCGGAGTCGTAATCAAGTTCGTCAATCAAATCCTCGACCGTGGCTATGAAGTGGGTGGCGGGTGGGAAGCAAAATTCTCCATCGTCAGCCCCTAGTTCGAGCCGGATATAGTTCAGCTACGAGTCCTTCGCCAAGGACAGGTTTTTTAATGAGTTTAGCACATTACCCAAAGGCGAGTGCTGGAAGATGTCTGTGGCGCTGAATTCGAAGATCGACAAATGATCAAGCTCGGCGTCCACGGGCTCACGTGGTTCGGAACTTACGACCGGAGATGAGTCCGGGGTTCCGCTAACGAAAATGTCGTGAGAGGTTAAGTCCATGTGCGGCTCCAACGCCGTGGAATCTGTGGCCTCCGTAGTGGGGTTGATCCCCCCGTCCGTGGATGGCGTAGCTTGCTCCGGATCTAGGGCCAGAGCGATTACAGGAGCAATCTCCTGGGTGCGGCCTGATGACAGATTTAGGTCATGATCATCGGGGTGACCGGGAGCGGCTACCGCAGTCTCGAATCTGGCGAAGATCAAGTCTCCACGGATGTCCGCAACGTAGTTCAAGCTCCCAAATCTGACCTGATGGCCAGGGGCGTAGCTTTCAATCTGCTCCAGATGGCCAAATGAGTTGGCCTGCAGTGCGAAGCCGCCGAACACGAAGATCTGTCCGGGGAGGAAAGTTTCTCCTTGGATAGCATCATTATTGATGATCGAAGGGGCCATCAAACCTTTTGGCGACAACACAGTGGAACTCTCAATGAAAGCAGCAATGTCGGTGTCAAAACCGGCGGATCTCGGGTAGGGGGTCCCGAACTGTGCGTCTAAGGTCGATGGTAACAGGAGACAATGGACACGATATTTACCCAGGTTCGGGCCCTCTCTATGGAGGTAATACCCTACGTCCTGCTTGATTGATATTAATGAATATGAGTATTACAAGAGTTGATCTACCTCGAGATCGTAGTGGCTAAACCCTAGAGGTCTAGCTTGTATTGCTATGATAATGAGTCTCCTATCCGGACTAAGTCCTTCGGTTTATATAGACACCGGGAGGATCTAGGATTACACAAGGTCGGTTACAAAGAAAGGAATCTACATATCCGGTCGCCAAGCTTGCCTTCCATGCCAAGGAGAGTCCCATCCGGACACGGGTGCAGTCTTCGGTCTTCGTATCTTCACAGCGCATCAGTCCGGCCCATGGCCAACAGGCCAGACGCCCAAGGACCCCTTAGTCCAGGACTCCCTCAAGGACCACATGAGACTTCAGGAGTCCGGGCTACCCCTTGAGGCACGACGAACGGTGCTCGAGGTCCTGACGGGTGTCCCATTGCCAGATGACATGCCAAGGAAGAGTTGCCTTCTGTACCGCTGCTTGAACAAGGCGACATTCGTTGAGCAGATGCCTTCCTTCAATGAGTGGGGGCTACGTCCGGTCGGCCTCGTGGGGCCCCGTGAGAACCCCATCGTCATGGTTCCTCGCCCTGCTGCTGGCGTCGAGCTCGCCCCAAGTGTTGATGCAGGGGGCGAGCTCCGCTGGGGGCCGATGGTGAAGGTGTCGAGATGCTGATGCCGCCCATGGCTCCTGAGGCATCATCCTCAGGAACTCGCGACTCTTGCCCTAGGGCGGCAGTTGAGGAGGCGGCGCGGCCTGCGTCTCCTGAGGCCGGGGCTCCTGAGACCTCGACAGGTCGCTGTGAGGCAGGGCCTGATGGCTCCCCTCAGCTTGGCGCTCCTGAGGCTGCCCCTTCGAGCGCTTCTGTGACGCCCCGAGACCGATGCGCCAGGTGTCTTCCAGTTATTCGCCGTCGTTGCCATGTCATTTGCTTGCATGTTGCATATTTTCATGTCATCATGTGCACTGCATCATCATGTTTTCAAAACCTGCATCCGTCCGGATTTCCCCCAGTTCTTTCTGTTGTCTGTTCTGAGCCCAGACACACTTGCACGCGCCCGTGGCACGTCCAAAATATTATTTTATAAGTGGCCGGAATATGTTCTCGGATTGGGTTGAAAGTTGGCATGCAGTCTTATTATAGTGTAGGTAGGCCGCCTGCCAAGTTTCATCGCATTCGGAGTCCGTCTGACGCCCCAACGATTAACTATAGCAACAATATAGTCGGTTAAACGTCGGACGTTTTCGGTCTCCGGAATCAGTTGCCGGGCTGCCTTTCTTTCCTCTCCTCTCAGCCCAAGGCTTTCTGCACAGCCCACTACCACTGACCGCCAGGCCCTACCTAACCTCTCTCGTCAGCCTGCGGCCATCCTCGCGCGCGTCCGAAAGTTGTCCCGAACCCGACCCGGGCAGTCATCACCCTTGGATCCGGATCATCCCCAAACATCTACAAAACGTCTCCGTTTTTGTTAATTGGACTTCCTAACATATTTTTTTCTCGACCGTCTGATTAAGATCGGAGGGACCAAATGCCCCTAAACTTAGCCCTTTTTGCTACATATAGATCAACCAATAGCCTATTTTGGGCAAACCCTAGAAATTAGGAGGCTTGTCCCATCAGTCCAATTCAGCCGCCGCCACATTCCAAATCCCCCTAGAAACCTCCCCCTGCCCGATCCAACCAACCAGTGCTCCTCCTTGGATCCCGCAGCGCACCCACCAACCAGAGCTTCTCCTGATCCTCTCTGTCCCATCCACCCCATTGATCGACTTGTCCCTCTCCCGCAAGCCTCAATCCCGCAGCCTCTCCCTCAACCGGACGTCGCCGCCGGCGATCAGCACCCCCAGGCCGGCCTCGTCTTCCTTCTCCTCGGTCGTCTCTTTCTGTTTCTCCTTCCCTGTGCTCACCTTGCTCTCCCGTCATTGTCTGCCTGCAGGGAATGAGGAGCACGTCGTCCGACGCCATGGACGGCCTTGAGCTCGTCCCCAACGCCGGCCTCCTCTGCTAGAATCTCCGGCCTCATCCCGCCTCCGTCTCCCCTGGTTATGCGAGAACTCGAGGACGTGGACAAGCCCCTTGCCTCGTCTCGATCCCGTGGATCCGAATGCCCAACGCCGCTCGTCGTCGTCCGCCAGGATTTTGCACCCGCCGAGTTTCCTGCCACGCCGCTGGAGCTCCATTCCCGTGCCCAGATCCGCCGGATCCTGCCGTCCCAGTCCCTTCCGGCCGGTCCTCGCCGGAGCCCTCGCTGGTCTTCACGCCATCGCCGGCCTCCCCTGCATCCTGCATCGAGCAGGAGAAGAACGCACGCAGCCAGCACCTCCGCTCGCCTGCATTGACCCGAGCGCTTCGATGGCCTATCTCCTTGCCTCGATCCGGCCCAACTCCCCCAAGCCCGCCAGCGCCAGATCGAACCAAGGCCCAGCTGCGCCCCAGCGTGCCTCCTCTTCACCGAATTGGGCCAGGCCCAGGGTGAGCAGCCCCCAAGCGCCCCCTCCTCTTGTTTTTTTTCACCTGTTGGGCCAGCCAATTCGGCCCGCGTATGTTTTTTCTAGCATAAGTAATTTGTCTATTTATTCCAGAGACTGCTGTTTTTGTAGAAAACCCCTCCATGTTCATGCATATAATAACTTCAAAATCGTGCATCGAATTAAAATAAATTATATATGAAACTTGCTTAGAATTTTGTGTCGATTACTAATTTGCAACTTTCATCCTTCTTAAAAATGTTTTAAATGATGTTTGCTTATATTTTGCCTATTGCCATGTTAAAATGCTTTATTTCATAACTAAATAACCGTAGCTCCAAACTTAACAAACTTTATATGTAAATGGGGTAGAAAAATGCCTAGTTTAACATGGTGACATTACTTTGCATGTTAAACAACTCTAAAATATGGTTTAGAGAAGAACAGTACCATAACCAAAATATGCACATGAGGATTTTTCCGGACTTGTTGTTTGTTGTTCTGGCCTCATTTAAACTTGCCTAGATAGGTAGTTTTGTTGTGCTTCACCCTCTTGCCATGTTAATCAACATTTAATCTTGTTGGGTACATAAACGAGATCGAACTAAATAACTTGAATGTGGTGTTTCATCAATATGCAATGGATCTGCATATTGAGCTCCACTTAATTTGTAGGGTTGTTTGTGCACTTTGCCATGCCATGCTTCATTAAACCAGACATGCATCGTACTTGGTTGTGCATCATGCCATGTTCATGTGGTGGTTGTTTACTATATGGTTTGCTTCTTTCCGGTGTTGCTTCTTCGGGTTGGTTCCGATAACGTCGTGTTTGTGAGGTTTCGTTCGACTTCGTCCGCTTGTCTTCTTCATGGACTCGTTCTTCTTCCTTGTGGGATTTCAGGCAAGATGACCATACCCTCGAAATCACTTCTATCTTTGCTTGCTAGTTGCTCGCTCATTTTCTATGCCTATGCTGCGATACCTACCATTTGCTTTATCATGCCTCCCATATTGTTAAGCCAAGCCTCTAACCCACCTTGTCCTAGCAAACCGTTGTTTGGCTATGTTACCGCTTTGCTCAGCCCCTCTTATAGCGTTGTTAGTTGCAGGTGAAGATTGGAGTTTGTTACTTGTTGGAACATGGTTATTTTGTTGGGATATCACAATATCTCTTATGTAATTAATGCATCTATATACTTGGTAAAGGGTGGAAGGCTCGGCCTTATGCCTGGTGTTTTATTCCACTCTTGCCGCCCTAGTTTCCGTCATATCGGTGTTATGTTCCCGGATTTTGCGTTCCTTACACGGTTGGGTTATAATGGGAACCCCTTGATAGTTCTCTTTGAATAAAACTCCTCTAGCAAGGCCCAACCTTAGTTTTACTATTTGCCTCACCACCACCTACTTTTCCCTTGGGAGTCGCGCTCCCGAGGGTCATCTTATTTTAACCCCCCAGGCCAGTGCTCCTCTGAGTGTTGGTCTGAACTGAGCTGCCTGCGGGGCCACCTCGGGGAAACTTGAGGGTTGGTTTTACTCGTAGCTAGTCTCATCTGAGTGTGCCCTGAGAACGAGATATGTGCAGCTCCTATAGGGATTTGTCGGCACATTCGGGCGGCTTTTGCTGGACTTGTTTTACCATTGTCGAGGATGTCTTGTAACCGGGATGTTGAGTCTGATCGGATTGTCTTGGTAGAAGGAATATCCTTCATTGACCGTGAGAGCTTGTGATGGGCTAAGTTGGGACACCCCTGCAGGGATTGAACTTTCAAAAGCCGTGCCCGCGGTTATGGGCAGATGGGAATTTGTTAATGTCCGGCTGTAGAAAACCTAAAACTTAACTTAATTAAAATGCATCAACCGCGTGCGTAACCGTGATGGTCTCTTCTCGGCAGAGTTCGGGAATTGAGCACGATGTTGGAGTTATGTTTGACGTAGGTTGTTATAGGATCACTTCTTGATCATATTTTCTCAAACACGCTTTTCCTTCTCTTCTCGCTCTCATTTGCGTATGGTAGCCACCATATATGCTAGTCGCTTGCTGTAGCTCTACCTCATACCTTTTCCCCTACCTACAAGCTTAAATAGTCTTGATGACGAGGGTGTGAGATTGCTGAGTCCCCGTGACTCACAGATACTTCCAAAACCAGCTTGCAGGTGCCGTTGAACCGTGCAGGTGACGCAACCAAGCTCAAGGAGGAGCTCGATGAAGATTGTGTTCGCTATGTTGTTCCGTTTCCAGTTGATTAGTAGTGGAGCCCAGTTGGGACGATCAGGGATCTGTGTAGCATTTGGGGTAGTCTTCTTTTATTTTGGTTCCGTAGTCAGACCTTGAGTGTATCTGGATGATGTAATGCTTTATTCATGTAATTGTGTGAAGTGGCAATTGTAAGCCAACTATGTATCTTTTTCCCTTATGTAATACATGGGTTGTGTGAAGATTACCTCACTTGCGACATTGCTTTCAATGCGGTTATGCCTCTAAGTCGTGCTTCGACACGTGGGAGATATAGTCGCATCGAGGGCGTTACAAGTTGGTAATCAGAGCCTTCCCCGACTTTAGGAGCCCCCTGCTTGATCGAATCGCTGGCGTTGTTGAGTCTAGAAAAATGTTTTGAGTCATTTAGGATTATATATATCGGAGAGTTAGGAATTCTTTTTACTCCTCAGTCCCTTCGTCGCTCTGGTGAGGCATCCTGACGTAGAGTTTTGACTCTTCTCTTCTCAAATTTCACTAATTTTTTTAGGAACACGCGGGTATCTTGGAATCGTTTCGATGGTTTTGTGACAAGAACATTGTTCTTGGTGCCTCCTCACATTAAGGGGTTGTGGCAGTGTCCCGAGGAGTTGAGCTCCAAGGTGTTGTCGTCACAATTTTATCGTTGCAGTTCTGGAATACCTGAGTTTCACCGACATCGAAAATCTCTTTTATGCAATTGTTGGTGAGATAACCTCGACGCCACCAAGTACTGGGGCGGGAGTTCGGGAGTATTGCCATAACTTGTATAAGGGATGCTTTTCGAAGGTTGAGGTAAATGATTTCTGAAGGTGTCTTGGTTATGTGTTGAAGGATGGATACAGCTGGATGTAGGATTTGTTAGTTTTGGGTGAGATATTATGCTTCCCCTGTATCCCCAACACCTCATTGCATAACCGGGAAAATTTCGGGAGTTTATAAGTGGGAATTCAAGTAGCTCTTAGGATATTCTTTCCGACAGATGTATGATATGAAGTTGGGGTTCGACGTCTTGTGGTCCGCCTATCCACGGTTGGTTTTACAGTGGTCTCGTTGTGTCTTAAAGAGTCCTAGGCTATGCTGACTCGGGGACGCTTTGTATGTCATGTGCACTTCCTTATACATGATGGTGTTGTACGATCGAGCCCGTGTAGGCCCCACCACGAAAACTTCGGACGAAATCTCTATCATATATTTGTTCTGGCTTATTTTGCAAGCCAATCCTTGGTTTTGTTTTTAGTTGTGGTATTCGAGTTTGCTTCAATGTCAAGTGTTGATTCCATACCTTTCCTAAGCGGTGTTCTCATGTTCATATGTGAATACCAATCCTTCATGATAATCGAGATGGTCATGTCAATCCCTTTTCAACCGGCGTGTCTCTCTTCAAGTAGATCCGTTCATTTTCAACATTTGCTAGATCCAATCTCAGTTTTCGTCAACGGTGTTGTTTAATTCGTCCCAAATTGCCTTTGTTTTCCCACCCTCCCACCCTTTTTTCTTCAAGGACTTAGATTTCTTAATCAAGTATCATCTTATTGATGGGAAGCCTCTCCATTCCCTTTTCCGTTAATGTTCTTATCCGGTGATTATCATGAAGATTCTAACGGAGCCTCAAGTTCATCATTTTCATTCTTTTCATCTCTGGTGGATTCAAGTCAAGACTTGTCGATCATATCCTTTTATCGTTTCAAATGCTTACTTATGCCGGTGCACCTCTTAATCTTCCCCGCTTGCTATTCAATTGTTCCAGAGTGTTCAAGATATCTCGAAGATTCGTGTTTCCACTCTGCTTTCGTAATCATTTCAAGCCCTTTCGTGATTGTTATCTCATTCTAGCCATTTAATTCAACCGGTGCTTTCTCTCTTCTAAATCTTTCAACGGTGTTTCTCTTGAGTGCGCCCTAACCCACAGGTCTTTTTCCAGGAACTTACCTGACTCTTCTAATTTTTACCGGAGCTGCTCAAATTCTTTTCCAAGTTTGACCTAAGAATGAATTATCATCAATAAAATGTCTTTCTCCAAGGTCGGTTAAATTCTTCTCATCGTTGGCTCAACCTTTCCATTTTTCATCCCGGAGTATCTCAACAATTTGGTGGTGTTTCTCATCGTCATTCTCAGATTTTGAAGACCGAAGAAGAGTTTTTCCTCAAAACTTGTCCATTCTCTCGAAGATTCATGGTTCTAGCCTAATGTTATCCTCTCTTTATTGTTTCGATTGTGAGAATTATTTTCACCCATCCGGAGCATTTCAAGAGTATTTCAGTTTGTTGTCTACGAAGCCCACCATTTCAGAAGATTTATTCATTCTAGCTTTCAGCTCTCGTTCTCCAAACCTTACCGGTGCATCATTCAAGCATTCTCTAATCAGCTCGTCATCTCTTCATTCTCATATATCTAAATCCTCTCAAGTATCCTCGTTCATTTCATAATTCTTCCCAATGTTCCTTTATATTTTATTCGTTCATTTCAAATTATTACGGTGGTTCATTCAAGATTCTCTTCTTTCGTTTATCATATCAATTTATTTGTTATTTCTATCCTACCGGTGTTTTCGTTGAAGACCTTATCAAGTTATCGATACCTCTCTTAATCCTTTTCCACGAGAATAAGTAGTATGCCAAATCCGTTTACTCGTCATCAATTAAAATTGATGAAGGATAAGCATAATGTAATTCTTATTCTTGTTTCATCGAGTGAATTCAACTCCTTATTCAGGAGTGGTTCATCATATCACATTCTCAGTTCGAGATGCTTTATCTTTTATCCCGATGTTACGAGCTTCCAGTTTATCTAGTCACAAAGTTTCTTCTAACCATTGCAAGGTTTCACTTTGTGTTTTCAACTTCTCTTCTGCTCGTTATCCTTTTACTACCGGAGTTCTTCATGAAGGTTTTACATGATGGTTCTCCAATGATTTAATTCCTTCTCGAAGTGATCATCAAGATTCTTTTCAGAGGAGCTCAAGCATTCTTAATCTTGCAATCCGGAGTGCAATTCTTTCTTCGGTATCATTGGAGGTGGTATTATGTCATTCTTGATAATTTGAGTTCATGTTTCATGATTCACATGTTGTTAAGAATGAGGTATTTTAAATCCATCAATCCCTTCGTTGGAGTTATCTTGGGTTATATTTCACCTAAAGCTTTTCCTAAGGATTGTTGCTATTTATGGTGCTTATAAATGACCCAAGTTCTTCATTTATCCTCCCGGTGAAATAAGTTTCTTGTCTCCTTGTTCATATCAATCCAATCTTGTTTCCATTTATGGCAGGTTTTCACCTTGAGTTCTTGAGATGTTTTACATAAGCCCTCAACAAGCTTAATCTTTTCGTTGTTGGTTTTCCAACGATTCCATTCGACCCTTCTCCTAAAGATGCCTTTTCAAGCTCTTCTGTGGCAGAAGTTGGCATTTTCTTCTCCATTCTCCTCCTAGTTCAATTATCTATCTTCTATTCTTTCGTTCCGGAGGCATTGTGATGTTGTTCTTTTCACCCGTCATCTCGTTTTTGTCAAAGATCATGTTCTTTTCATGCCTATCCATTTAACCGGAGTGTTTGTGCCCTTTTGCTCAAGTTCTTTTCGCCTTATCTAGCCTTGCATCTCTATCAACCGGAGTGCTGTCTGAGATCTTTCTTACCCCTTGTTCCATTCATTCAATAGTTCTGGAGGCAGTATGTTGTGATTTCATCAAGTATCTTCTCATCTTACCAAGTTCTTATTCAATTCCTTTTATTTCGGTCGGAGTGCTGCCAAATTACATCATTCTTATCCCGTTCTATCTTGTTTTAACCGGAGTGTTGTGGCTATCATTCCTTTTCTAACCGGAGTAACATCCAAGTGCTTTCATTTTGTCCAAGTTCATATATTTGTCTTCTTGTTTCAACCGGAGTGCTTGAATGTACCTCTTGCTCGTTGTAACACTTTTCTTATGCCTTTGACCTACAAGGTTCTAGTAATGTTCCTTGTTCCTCATTCTAACAGGAGTGTTTTCAACTTTGTTCATCTCCGTTGTATTTTTTCTCGAAGTTGTTCAACCTCTCAAGGTTCATTGGTTTCACTCGTTTGTCAAAAAGCACAACTTAGTTTTACCCTCCTCTTTCTCTTCCGTTGTCCCTCCGGTGCCATTCGAGATCTCGGGACGATATCCTCTCGTGGTGGTGGAGTGTTGTGACGCCCCGAGACCGATGCGCTAGGTGTCTTCCAGTTATTCGCCATTGTTGCCACGTCATTTGCTTGTGTGTTGCATCTTGTCATGTCATCATGTTCATTGCATCATCATTTTTTCAAAACCTACATCCGTCCGGGTTTCCCCCCAGTTCTTTCCGTTGTCCGTTCTCAGCCCAGACACACTTGCACGCGCCCGTGGCACATCCGAAATATTATTTTATAAGTGGCCAGAAAATGTTCTCGGATTGGGTTGAAAGTTGGCGTGCGGTCTTATTATAGTGTAGTTAGGCCGCCTGCCAAGTTTCATCGCATTCGGAGTCCATCTAACGCCCCAACGATTTACTATAGCGACGGTATAGCCGGTCAAACGTCGGACGTTTTCGGTCTCCAGAAACGGTTGCCGGGCTGCCTTTCTTTCCTCTCCTCTCAGCCGAAGGCTTTCTGCACAGCCCACTACCACTAACCGCCAGGCCCTACCTAACCTCTCTCATCAGCCCGCGGCCATCCTCGCATGCGTCCGAAAGTTGTCCCGAGCCCGACCCGGGCAGTCATCACCCTTGGGTCCGGATCATCCCCAAACATCTACAAAACGTCTCTGTTTTTGTTAATTGGACTTCCTAACATATTTTTTTCTCGACCGTCCGATTAAGATCGGAGGGACCAAATGCCCCTAAATTTAGCCCTTTTTGCTATATATAGATCAACCAATAGCCTATTTTGGGAAAACCCTAAAAATTAGGAGGCTTGTCCCATCAGTCCAATTCAGCCGCCGCCACATTCCAAATCCCCCTCAAAACCTCCCCCTGCCCGATCCAACCAACCAGTGCTCCTCCTTGGATCTCGCAGCGCACCCACCAACCAGATCTTCTCCCGATCCTCTCTGTCCCATCCACCCCATCCATCGACTTGTCCCTCTCCCGCAAGCCTCAATCCCGCCGCCTCTCCCTCAACTGGACGTCGCCGCCAGCGATCAGCACCCCCAGGCCGGCCTCGTCTCCCTTCTCCTCGGTCGTCTCTTTCCGTTTCTCCTTCCCCGTGCTCACCTCACTCTCCCGTTGTCGTCTGCCTGCACGGAACGAGGAGCACGTCGTCTGACGCCATGGACGGCCTCGAGCTCGTCCCCAACGCCGGCCTCCTCTGCTGGAATCTCTAGCCTCATCCCGCCTCCGTCTCCCCTGGTTATGCGAGAACTCGAGGACGAGGACGATCCCCTTGCCTCGTCTCGATCCTGTGGATCTGAATGCCCTGCGCCGCTCGTCGTCATCCGCCAGGATTCTGCGCCCCGCTGAGTTCCCTGCCGCCGGATCCCGCCGTCCGAGTCCCTTCCGGCCGGTCCTCGCCGGAGCCCTCGCCGGGCTTTGCGCCATCGCCGGCCTTCCTTGCATCCTGCATCGAGCAGGAGAAGAACGCACGCAGCCAGCGCCTCTGCTCACTTGCGTTGACCCGAGCGCTGCGATGGCCTGTCTCCTTGCCTCGATCCAGCCCAACTCCCCCCAAGCCCGCCAGCGCCAGATCGAACCAAGGCCCAGCTGCGCCCCAACGTGCCTCCTCTTCACTGAATTGGCCAGGCCCAGGGTGAGCAGCCCCCAAGCGCCCCCTCCTCTTGTTTTTTTCACCTGTTGGGCCAGCCAATTCGGCCCGCGTATGTTTTTTCTAGCATTTGTGATTTGTCTATTTATTCCAAAGACTGCAGTTTTTGCAGAAAAGCCCTCCATGTTCATGCATATAATAACTTCAGAATCGTGCATCGAATTAAAATAAATTATATATGAAACTTGCTTAGAATTTTGTGTAGATTAATAATTTGCAACTTTCATCCTTCTTAAAAATGTTTTAAATGATGTTTGCTTATATTTTGCCTATTGCCATGTTAAAATGCTTTATTACATAACTAAATAACCGTAGCTCCAAACTTAACAAACTTTATATGTAAATGGGGTAGAAAAATGCCTAGTTTAACATGGTGACATTACTTTGCATGTTAAAAAACTCTAAAATATGGTTTAGGGCAGAACAGTACCATAACCAAAATATGCACATGAGGATTTTTCCGGACTTGTTGTTTGTTGTTCCGGCCTCATTTAAACTTGCTTAGATATGTAGTTTTGTTGCGCTTCACCCTCTTGCCATGTTAATCAACATTTAATCTTGTTTGGTACATAAACGATATCGAACTAAATAACTTGAATGTGGTGTTTCATCAATATGCAACGGAGCTGCATATTGAGCTCCACTTAATTTGTAGGGTTGTTTGGGCACTTTTCCATGCCATGCTTCATTAAACCGGACATGCATCATACTTGGTTGTGCATCATGCCATGTTCATGTGGTGGTTGTTTACTATGTGGTTTGCTTCTTTCTGGTGTTGCTTCTTCGGGTTGGTTCCGATAACGCCGCGTTTGTGAGGTTTTGTTCGACTTCGTCCGCTTGTCTTCTTCATGGACTCGTTCTTCTTCCTTGCGGGATTTCAGGCAAGATGACCATACCCTCGAAATCACTTCTATCTTTGCTTGCTAGTTGCTCGCTCTTTTGCTATGCCTATGCTGCGATACCTACCACTTGCTTTATCATGCCTCCCATATTGTTAAGCCAAGCCTCTAACCCACCTTGTCCTAGCAAACCGTTGTTTGGCTATGTTACCGCTTTGCTCAGCCCCTCTTATAGCATTGTTAGTTGTAAGTGAAGATTGGAGTTTGTTCCTTGTTGGAACATGGTTATTTTGTTGGGATATCACAATATCTCTTATGTAATTAATGCATCTATATACTTGGTAAAGGGTGGAAGGCTCGGCCTTATGCCTGGTGTTTTGTTCCACTCTTGTTGCCCTAGTTTCCGTCATATCGGTGTTATGTTCCCGGATTTTGCGTTCCTTACACGGTTGGGTTATAATGGGAACCCCTTGACAGTTCGCTTTGAATAAAACTCCTCCAGCAAGGCCCAACCTTGGTTTTACAATTTGCCTCACCACCACGTACTTTTCCCTTGGGAGTCGTGCTCCCGAGGGTCATCTTATTTTAACCCCCCGAGCCAGTGCTCCTCTGAGTGTTGGTCTGAACTTAGCTGCCTGCGGGGCCACCTCAGGGAAACTTGAGGGTTGGTTTTACTCGTAGCTAGTATCATCTGAGTGTGCCCTGAGAACGAGATATGTGCAGCTCCTATCGGGATTTGTCGGCACATTCGGGCGGCTTTTGCTGAACTTGTTTTACCATTGTCAAGGATGTCCTATAACCGGGATGCCGAGTCTGATCGTATTGTCTTGGGAGAAGGAATATCCTTCGTTGACCATGAGAGCTTGTGATGGGCTAAGTTGGGACACCCCTGCAGGGATTGAACTTCCGAAAGCCGTGCCCGCAGTTATGGGCAGATGGGAATTTGTTAATGTCCGGTTGTAGAAAACCTGAAACTTAACTTAATTAAAATGCATCAACCGCGTGTGTAACCGTGATGGTCTCTTCTCGGCGGAGTTCGGGAAGTGAACACGGTGTTGGAGTTATGTTTACGTAGGTTGTTATAGGATCACTTCTTGACCATATTTTCTCGAACGTGCTTTGCCTTCTCTTCTCGCTCTCATTTGCGTAAGTTAGCCACCATATATGCTAGTCGCTTGCTGCAGCTCCACCTCATACTCCCTCCGTTTCTTTTTGCTCTGCATATAAGATTTGGTCAAAGTCAAACTACACAAAGTTTGACCAAATTTATATAAAAAAATATTAACATCTACAATACTAAAACTATATATTATGAAAATATGTTTCATGGCGCATCTGATAATATTGATTTCATATTGTGAATGTTTATATTTTTTATATAAAGTTAGTCAAACTCTATAAAACTTGACTTTGACCAAACCTTATATGCGGACTAAAAAGAAATGGAGGGAGTACCTTTTCCTCTACCTATAAGCCTAAATAGTATTGATCGCGAGGGTGTGAGATTGCTGAGTCCCCGTGACTCACAGATACTTCCAAAACCAGCTTGTAGGTGCCGTTGAACCGTGCAGGTGACACAACCAAGCTCAAGGAGGAGCTCGATGAAGATTGTGTTCGCTATGTTGTTCCGTTTCCAGTTGATCAGTAGTGGAGCCTAGTTAGGACGATCGGGGATCTGTGTAGCATTTGGGGTAGTCTTCTTTTATTTTGGTTCCGTAGTTGGACCTTGAGTGTATATTGATGATGTAATGCTTTATTCATGTAATTGTGTGAAGTGGAGATTGTAAGCCAACTATGTATCCTTTTCCCTTATGTAATACATGGGTTGTGTGAAGATTACCTCACTTGCGACATTGCTTTCAATGCGGTTATGCCTCTAAGTCGTGCTTCGACACGTGGGAGATATAGCTGCATCGAGGGTGTTACAGCTTCTCCAGTCGCGCCTCGTGTGGGCCACCATGTCCAGCGCTTCGGTCGGCTCTGCGTGGACTTCGAAGAGCTCCACAAGAGGAAGGGTTCCACAAGCAGCGGCAGCATCGGTCCGTTAAAACGGAGAAAGTACATCGCCATTGACGAGTAAGTACATTATCTTGGTGATTCTCTGCGTGCTGCTTCCCTTCCTGACGATATCTCTTCAGGATTCCTTCCGCCAAGGCCGCAAGATCTCCTGAGAAGCAGCCTCCTCTCGCCTCGCTTCTCCTGCTAGACTCGAGCGCTTCAAGCCCGCGCTCTGCTCATGGTGTGGAGCCTGTTGGAAATATGCCCTAGAGGCAATAATAAATTGGTTATTATTATATTTCCTGGTTCATGATAATCATTTATTATCCATGCTAGAATTGTATTGATAGGAAACTCAGATACATGTGTGGATACATAGACAACACCATGTCCCTAGTAAGCCTCTAGTTGACTAGCTCGTTAATCAATAGATGGTTACGGTTTCCTGACCATGGACATTGGATGTCGTTGATAACGGGATCACATCATTAGGAGAATGATGTGATGGACAAGACCCAATCCTAAGCATAGCACAAGATCATGTAGTTCATATGCTAAAGCTTTTCTAATGTCAAGTATCATTTCCTTAGACCATGAGATTGTGCAACTCCCGGATACCGTAGGAGTGCTTTGGGTGTGCCAAACGTCACAACGTAACTGGGTGGCTATAAAGGTACACTACGGGTATCTCCGAAAGTGTCTGTTGGGTTGGCACGAATCGAGACTGGGATTTGTCACTCCATGTAAATGGAGAGGTATCTCTGGGCCCACTCGGTAGGACATCATCATAATGTGCACAATGTGATCAAGGAGTTGATCACGGGATGATGTGTTACGGAACGAGTAAAGAGACTTGCCGGTAACGAGATTGAACAAGGTATCGGGATACCGACGATCGAATCTCGGGAAAGTATCGTACCGCTAGACAAAGGGAATTGTATACGGGATTGATTAAGTCCTCGACATCGTGGTTCATCCGATGAGATCATCGTGGAACATGTGGGAGCCAACATGGGTATCCAGATCCCGCTATTGGTTATTGACCGGAGAGTCATCTCGGTCATGTCTGCATGTCTCCCGAACCCATAGGGTCTACACACTTAAGGTTCGATGACGCTAGGGTTATAGGCAAAGTATGTATGCGGTTACCGAATGTTGTTCAGAGTCCCGGATGAGATCCCGGACGTCACGAGGAGTTCTGGAATGGTCCGGAGGTAAAGATTTATATATGGGAAGTCCTGTTTTGGTCACCGGAAAAGTTTCGGGTTTTATCGGTAACGTACCGGGACCACCGGGAGGGTCCCGGGGGTCCACCAAGTGGGGCCACAAGCCTCGGAGGGCTGCATGGGCCATGTGTGGGAGGGGACCAGCCCCAGGTGGGCTGGTGCGCCCCCCACAAGGGCCCAAGGCACCTAAAGGGGAGGAGGGGGGCAAACCCTAAGGGCAGATGGGCCTTAGGGCCCATGCCTGGTGCCTCCCTCTCCCCCTCCCCTTGGCCGCCCCCTAGATGGGATCTAGGGGCTGCCGCCACCCCTAGGGAGGGAACCCTAGGTGGGGGCGCAGCCCCTCCCCTTCCCTTATATAAACTTGAGGTTTGGGCTGCCCAAGACACATGAGTTCCTCTCCTTCTTGGCGCAGCCCTACCCCTCTCCCTCCTCATCTCTTGCGGTGCTTGGCGAAGCCCTGCTGGAGTACCACGCTCCTCCACCACCACCACGCCGTCGTGCTGCTGCTGGATGGAGTCTTCCCCAACCTCTCCTTCTCCCCTTGCTGGATCAAGGCGTAGGAGACGTCACCGGGCTGTACGTGTGTTGAACAAGGAGGTGCCGTCCGTTCGGCACTAGGATCATCGGTGATTTGGATCACGACGAGTACGACTCCATCAACCCCGTTCACTTGAACGCTTCCATGTAGCGATCTACAAGGGTATGTAGATGCACTCTCCTTCCCTCATTGGTAGACTTCTCCATAGATTGATCTTGGTGATGCGTAGAAAATTTTGAATTTCTGCTACGTTCCCCAACAGTGGCATCATGAGCTAGGTCTATGCGTAGTTTCTATGCACAAGTAGAACACAAAGTAGTTGTGGGCGTTGATTTTGTTCAATATGCTTACCGTTACTAGTCCAATCTTGATTCGGCGGCATCGTGGGATGAAGCGGCCCGGACCGACCTTACACGTACTCTTACGTGAGACTGGTTCCACCGACTGACATGCACTAGTTGCATAAGGTGGCTAGCGGGTGTCTGTCTCTCCCACTTTAGTCGGATCGGATTCGATGAAAAGGGTCCTTATGAAGGGTAAATAGCAATTGGCATATCACGTTGTGGTTTTTGCGTAGGTAAGAAACGTTCTTGCTAGAAACCCATAACAGCCACGTAAAACATGCAAACAACAATTAGAGGACATCTAACTTGTTTTTGCAGGGTATGCTATGTGATGTGATATGGCCAAGAAGAATGTGATGAATGATATGTGATGTATGAGATTGATCATGTTCTTGTAATAGGAATCACGACTTGCATGTCGATGAGTATGACAACCGGCAGGAGCCATAGGAGTTGTCTTTATTTATTGTATGACCTGCGTGCCATTGTACAACGCCATGTAATTACTTTACTTTATTGCTAACCGGTAGCCATAGTAGTAGAAGTAATAAGTTGGCGAGACAACTTCATGGAGACACAATGATGGGGATCATGATGATGGAGATCATGGTGTCATGCCAACGACAATGATGATCATGGAGCCCCGAAGATGGAGATCAAAAGGAGCAATATGATATTGGCCATATCATGTCACTATTTGATTGCATGTGATGTTTATCATGTTTATACATCTTATTTTCTTAGAACGACGGTAGTAAATAAGATGATCCCTCATTAAAATTTCAAGAAAGTGTTCCCCCTAACTGTGCACCGTTGTGAAAGTTTGTCGTTTCGAAGCACCACGTGATGATCGGGTGTGATAGATTCTTACGTTCACATACAACGGGTGTAAGCCAGATTTACACACGCGAAACACTTAGGTTGACTTGACGAGCCTAGCATGTACAGACATGGCCTCAGAACACAAGAGACCGAAAGGTCGAGCATGAGTCGTATGGTAGATACGATCAACATGAAGATGTTCACCGATGTTGACTAGTCTGTCTCACATCATGATCGGACACGGCCTAGTTGACTTGCATCATGTAATCACTTAGATGACTAGAGGGATGTCTATCTGAGTGGGAGTTCATAAGATGAACTTAATTATCCTGAACATAGTCAAAAGTTCTTCGCAAATTATGTTGTAGCTCGCGCTTCAGTTCTACTGTTTAGATATGTTACTAGAGAAAATTTAGTTGAAAGTTGATAGTAGCAATTATGCGGACTAGGTCCGTAAACTGAGGATTGTCCTCATTGCTTCATAGAAGGCTAATGTCCTTAATGCACCGCTCAGTGTGCTGAACCTCGAACGTCGTCTATGGATGTTGCGAACATCTGACATACACGTTTTGATAACTACGTGATAGTTCAGTTAAACGGTTTAGAGTTGAGGCACCGAAGACGTTTTGAAACGTCGCAAAACATATGAGATGTTTTGAGGGCTGAAATTGGGATTTCAGGCTCGTGCCCACGTTAAGAGGTATAAGACCTCCGACGATTTTCTTAGCCTGCAAACTAAGGGAGAAAAGCTCAATTGTTGAGCTTGTGCTCAGATTGTCTGAGTACAACAATCATTTGAATCGAGTGGGAGTTGATCTTCCAGATGAGATAGTGATGTTTCTCCGAGGTCATTACCACCAAGCTGCTAGAGCTTTGTGATGAACTATAATATATCAGGGACATATATGATGATCCTTGAGATATTCACGATGTTTGACACCACAAAAGTAGAAATCAAGAAGGAGCATCAATTGTTGATGGTTGGTGAAACCACTAGTTTCAAGAAGGGCAAGGGCAAAAAAGGTATACTTCATGAAACGACAATTCAGCTGCTGCTCTAGTGAAGAAACCCAAGGTTGAACCCAAACCTGAGACTAAGTGCTTCTGTAATAAGGGGAACAGTCACTGAAGCAGAACCACCCTAGATACTTGGTAGATGAGAAGGCTGGCAAGGTCGACAAAAGTATATTGGATATGCATTATAATGTGTACTTTACTAGTACTCCTAGTAGCACCAGGGTATTAGATACCAGTTCGATTGCTAAGTGTTAGTAACTCAAAACAAAAGGCTACGAAATAAACGGAGACTAGCTAAAAGGTGAGATGACGATATGTGTTGGAAATATTTCCAAGGTTGATCAAATATCGTACGCTCCCTCTACCATCGAGATTGGTATTAAAACCTAAATAATTGTTATTTGGTGTTTGCGTTGAGCATAGACATGATTGGATTATGTCTATCGCAATGCGGTTATTCATTTAAGGAGAATAATGGTTACTCTGTTTATTTGAATAATACCATCCCGATCGTAGTGATACACATTTTCATGCCAAAGGTATAAGATAGTAATGATAGTACCACACAAATGTGGCACTGCAATTTGAGTCATATTGGTATAAAACGCATGAAGAAGCTCCATGTTGATGGATCTTTGGACTCACTCATTTTGAAAGGATTGAGACATGCGAACCATGTTTGTTGGTAGATATGCATGAAGAAACTCTATACAGATGGATCATTTGGACTCACTTGATTTTGAATCACTTGAGACATGCAAATCATACCACATGGACAAGATGACTGAAAGCCTCGTTTTCAGTAAAATGGAACTAGAAAGCAACTTGTTGGAAGTAATACATTTTGATGTGTGCAGTCCAATGAGTGCTGAGGCGTGTAGTGGATATCGTTATGTTCTTACTTCACAGATGATTTGAGTAGATGTTGAGTATATTTACTTGATGAATCACGAGTCTGAATTATTGAAAGGTTCAAGTAATTTCAGGGTGAAGTTGAAAGATCGTCGTGACAAGAGGATAAAATATCTATGATATGATCATAGAAATGAATGTCTGAATTACGAGTTTGGCACAGAGTTAAGACATTGTGGAAATTGTTTCACAACTAATACAGCCTGGAACACCACAGTGTGATGGTGTGTATGAACATCATAACTGCACCCTATTGGATATGATGCATACCATGATGTCTCTTATCGAATTACCACGATAGTTTATGGTTTAGGCATTAGAGACAACCACATTCACTTTAAATAGGGCACCACGTAATTCTGATGAGATGACACCGTATGAACTATGGTTTAGGGAAACCTAAGCTGTCATTTTTTAAAAGTTTGGGGCTGCAACGCTTATGTGAAAAAGTTTCAGGCAGATAGGCTCGAACCCAAAGCGGATAAATGCATCTTCATAGGACACCCAAAACAGTTGGGTATACCTCCCGTCTCAGATCCGAAAGCAATAAGGGATTGTTTCTAGAATCGGGTCCTTTCTCGAGGAAAAGTTTCTCTCGAAAGAATTGAGTGGGAGGATGGTGGAGACTTGATGAGGTTATTGAACCGTCTCTTCAACTAGTGTGTGGCAGGGCACAGGGAGTTGTTCCTGTAGAACCTACACCAATTGAAGTGGAAGCTTATGATAGTGATCATGAAACTTCAGATCAAGTTACTACCAAACCTCGTGGGATGACAAGGATGCGCACTACTTCAGAGTGGTACGTAATCCTGTCTTGGAAGTCATGTTGCTAGACAACAATGAACCTACGAGCTATGGAGAAGCGATGGTGGGCCTGGATTCCAAAATGGCTCGAGGCCATATAATCCGATAGAGGATCCATATATGAAAACAAAGTGTAGACTTTGAAAGAACTACTTGATGGTCGTAAGGCTGTTAGGTACATATGGATTTTAAAAGGAAGACGGACAATGACGGTAAGTATCACCATTAAGAAAGCTCGACTTGTCGTTAAGATGTTTTCCGACAAGTTCAAGGAGTTGACTACGATGAGACTTTCTCACTCGTAGCGATGCTAAGAGTCTATTGGAATTATATTAGCGATTACTGCATTATTTATGAAATCTTGCAGATAGGATGTCAAAACATTGTTTCCTCGACAATTTTCTTGAGGAAAGGTTGTATGTGATACAACCAGAAGGTTTTGTCAATCCTGAAAGATGCTAATAAGTATGCAAAGCTCCAGCAATCCTTCTAAGGACTGGAGTAAGCATCTCGGAGTTGGAATGTATGCTTTGATGAGATGATCAAAGATTTTGGGTGTATACAAAGTTTATGAGAAACTTGTATTTCCAAAGAAGTGAGTGGGAGCACTATAGAATTTCCGATGAGTATATGTTGTCAACATATTGTTGATCGGAAATGATGTAGAATTTCTAGAAAGCATGCAGAGTTATTTGGAAAGTGTTTTTCAATGGAAAACCTGGATTAAGCCACTTGAACATTGAGCATCAAGATCTATTAGGATAGATCAAAACGCTTAATGGTACTTTCAAATGAGCACATACCTTGACATGATCTTGAAGGTGTTCAAGGTGGATCGGCAAAGAAGGAGTTCTTGGCTGTGTTATAAGGTGTGAACATTGAGTAAGACTCGAAACCTGACTGCGGCAGAATAGAGAGAAAGGACGAAGGTCGTCCCCTATGCTTTAGACGTAGGCTCTACAGTATGCTATGCTGTGTACCGCACCTGAAGTGTGCCTTGCCATGAGTCAGTCAAGGGGTACAAGAGTGATCCAAGAATGGATCACAGGACAGCAGTCAAAGTTATCCTTAGTAACTAGTGGACTAAGGAATTTTCTCGATTATGGAGGTGGTAAAAGAGTTCGTCGTAAAGGGTTACACCAATGCAAACTTTGACACTAATCCAGATTATTCTGAGTAGTAAACTGGATTCATATAGTAGAACAGTTATTTGGAATAGCTCCAAATAGAACGTGGTAGCTGCATCTGGGAGATGACATAGAAATTTGCGAAGTACATACGAATCTGAATGCTGCAGACCCGTTGACTGAAACCTCTCTCACAAGCATAACATGATCAAATCCAGAACTCTTTGGGTGTTAGTCACATGGGAATGTGACCTTGATTGTTAGTCACATATCGATGTGAACTGGATTATTGACTCTAGTGCAAGTGGGAGACTGTTGGAAATATGCCGTAGAGGCAATAATAAATTGGTTATTATTATATTTCCTTGTTCATGATAATCGTTTATTATCCATGCTAGAATTTTATTGGTAGGAAACTCAGATACATGTGTGGATACATAGACAACACCATGTCCCTAGTAAGCCTCTAGTTGACTAGCTCGTTAATCAATAGATGGTTACGGTTTCCTGACCATGGACATTGGATGTCGTTGATAACAGGATCACATTATTAGGAGAATGATGTGATGGACAAGACCCAATCCTAAGCATAGCACAAGATCATGTAGTTCGTATGCTAAAGCTTTTCTAATGTCAAGTATCATTTCCTTAGACCATGAGATTGTGCAACTCCCAGATACCGTAGGAGTGCTTTGGGTGTGCCAAACGTCACAACGTAACTGGGTGGCTATAAACGTACACTACTGGTATCTCCGAAAGTGTCTGTTGGGTTGGCACGAATCGAGACTGGGATTTGTCACTCCGTGTAAACGGACAGGTATCTCTGGGCCCACTCGGCAGGACATCATCATAATGTGCACAATGTGATCAAGGAGTTGATCACGGGATGATGTGTTACGGAATGAGTAAAGAGACTTGCCGGTAACGAGATTGAACAAGGTATCGGGATACCGATGATCGAATCTCGGGCAAGTATCGTACCGGTAGACAAAGGGAATTGTATACGGGATTGATTAAGTCCTCGACATCGTGGTTCATCCGATGAGATCATCGTGGAACATGTGGGAGCCAACACGGGTATCCAGATCCCGCTGTTGGTTATTGACCGGAGAGTCATCTCGGTCATGTCTGCATGTCTCCCGAACCCGTAGGGTCTACACACTTAAGGTTCGATGACGCTAGGGTTATAGGGAAAGTATGTACGCGGTTACCGAATGTTGTTCGGAGTCCCGGGTGAGATCTCGGACGTCACGAGGAGTTCCGGAATGATCCGGAGGTAAAGATTTATATATGGGAAGTCCTGTTTTGGTCACCGGAAAAGTTTCGGGTTTTATCGGTAACGTACCGGGACCACCGGGAGAGTCCCGGGGGTCCACCAAGTGGGGCCACAAGCCCCGGAGGGCTGCATGGGCCAAGTGTGGGAGGGGACCAGCCCCAGGTGGGCTGGTGCGCCCCCCCACAAGGGCCCAAGGCGCCTAAAGGGGAGGAGGGGGCAAACCCTAAGGGCAGATGGGCCATAGGGCCCATGCCTGGTGCGCCTCCCTCTCCTCCTCCCCTTGGCCGCCCCCTAGATGGGATCTAGGGGCTGCCGCCACCCCTAGGGAGGGAACCCTAGGTGGGGGCACAGCCCCTCCCCTTCCCTTATATAAACTTGAGGTTTGGGCTGCCCAAGACACATGAGTTCCTCTCCTTCTTGGCGCAGCCCTACCCCTCTCCCTCCTCGTCTCTTGCGGTGCTTGGCGAAGCCCTGCTGGAGTACCACGCTCCTCCACCACCACCACGCCGTCGTGCTGCTGCTGGATGGAGTCTTCCCCAACCTCTCCTTCTCCCCTTGCTGGATCAAGGCGTAGGAGACGTCACCGGGCTGTACGTGTGTTGAACAAGGAGGTGCCGTCCGTTCGGCACTAGGATCATCGGTGATTTGGATCACGACGAGTACGACTCCATGAACCCCGTTCACTTGAACGCTTTCGTGTAGCAATCTACAAGGGTATGTAGATGCACTCTCCTTCCCTCGTTGGTTGACTTCTCCATAGATTGATCTTGGTGATGCGTAGAAAATTTTGAATTTCTGCTACGTTCCCCAACAGAGCCAACTGGGGAAGCTAGCCCGTCGACAAGGCGTCTTGAGCTTTGTCCCTCCTCTGCGGCCTTGCTTGGAATATAGCAAGCGTGCCAAGGGTTCCTCCCCTGGTCGTGGACGGCAGCTGGATGGCTTCGGTCTTGGGCTCCTCTTCAAGCAGCGGGCCTTCACTCGTTCGGGCTCCTCGCGAGGCCTGGCCTGCAACTGGTGGGTGCTAGCCCCCAGCCCCCTGCTGAAAGGGGGCGATTTGCTTCGGGCCCCATCCGCTGTCCCTGCAGCGCAGGATGAAGTCAGCAGCATGCTCGAGTCGGTGCAAGAAAGGAGCGTCGTTCACCACGAGCTCTTTCAGGAGGCGATGGGCGCGATGAACCGGTTTGGTGAAGAGCTCATGGATGTGGACGCGCGTCTAGTGGCCGAGGGTCCCCGGCTAGCAGAGGAGCAGCACAAGTTGAAGGTGGCCATCAACCTCGGGCGCCACCGGCACGAGCTTGATAACGCGAGGGCCGAGGCATCCCTCACGACCTCGCACGAGGCCTGCTCCTGAGCCTTGACCGCCGCCACGAGATCGCAAAGAGACACACGCGGGAGCTCCACGCCTGGAGCACCTCCTTGGAGCAGCAAGTGGAGGCGCGCAGAGTCGCCCTGGCGTCTATGAGGGGGACGCCCGTTGAAGAGGAAGAGATCCGGAAGCCCGATGAAGTGTTGGAGCTGGAAGCCATGGAGCGCAGCCATGAGTTTGAGCAACTAGATACGAGGGAGCATCAAGTCGCCCTAGCGGAGGATGTCGTTGGCGCGCATGAGGCCAAGGCCGAGGAGGAGATCAATCGCCGGGTGGCCGAGGCTCACGCGGATCTCGAGGGCAGGTACGACCTGAAGCTGAAGCTCGTGGAAGCGGAGGCCGCTGGTAGGACTGCTGCCCTCAAGTCTAGGTTGACCGAGGTGGAGCAATGCGAGGAGGCCGCCGCAGCCGCCCTGGTCTTGGCGCAGGCCGAACTGGCCTCCACCCGCGCCGAGCTGATCCCTCTTCATCAGGGGGTTGCTGACGCCGAGTTCGTCGCGCAACAGAACATGGAGGAAGTGCTTCAATGGCGGACACTGGAGCGCGTGCACGCCCCCATGCTCCAGGACCTCAGGAACAGGACCAACATCACCCTGGGCCACATCTGTGATGAGAATGCTCCTCATCCCCACGCGAACGACTATGCCAGCCACCTCTGCTTCTTCACTGACGTGGTGACGCGCCTGGAGAACCGTTCCGAGAGGGCTCGCCAACTTGTTGAAGAGAGGAGCCACGGCCTGCTCGCGCGTGCGTTCTCCCGCGTCTTCAGCCATCTCCAGAACGCCGAGCCCAACTTCGATTTTGACGCCGCCATCGCTCCTGTACCCGAGGCCATCTGGGTCAACCTGTCGCGATGGGTGGAAGACAATGTGGACGTGCTGGTCAGGGCCTCACTTCTGATGACGATGGGGTGGTGGCCGTGGCGGACGCGAGCGACGTGGTCGACGATGGTGATGGCGGCACTGGTGGAGGTGACGGTGATGCCAGCGATGGTGGCAGCGATGCCAGCGACGCGTCTGAGGGCAATCCGGGGGACGCGACAAGCAACATGTCTGACTGGTCTCGTGTTTCCTAGCTGTTTGTCCTGCACACAGAAGCTCGGGCGCAGCCCTTGAAGTTGTAAGAGCATTTTTGGAGGGGAAGCCCCTCATGTAAATTTGCTACTGCCTCTATCTTGTTAGGTCGAGTTGAATATGTGTCTTCGTGGACTCACGTATCCTGGGGCAAAGTTGTTGTTGCGGTTTACCTTAGCTTGGACGAGCCCAAACCGGCTCATGAGGTTGCGAGTTTCTGGGAAGCTCTTGAGGAACTCGTCAAGACACACGAGGGGGCCGCGTGATAAGCATGCACTAGCCGCGGCGCGACATGCGCGTGGCGCGTGTGCGTCTTGCCCAGCCCCGCTCGCGAGGGGCCCGCAAGGGAGGAGCAACATGCGCGAACTCCAAAATAAGACAAGAACCAGATAGCAAGAAATCGCTCCAACGAGAAAAGGCACCCCCCGCGCGCATCAATGAAAATTCAACTTCAACTCAAATCCAAATCCAGAAGGCAAGGCTACAGAAAAGGGATCCAAAGCAAATGGCCGCGTCCGGCACCTAGTCTAGTCTTCTTGTCTTGAGTCTTCTCACCAGCGTGGAGCTAAGTGCTGCCACTAGGACGTGGGAGGGAGCCCCCGAGGCCCGAGGGCGGCACTCCTGAGGCTCCAGAGCGTGTACAGCCCCACTCGTTATTACGTGAGAGTGTCACGGGCGGCGATCTTCACAGGCATGAGCCTTACTCCATATCGCCAAATGAGGGCCCCGCCTTGCGCCTCCCTCGGCCACCGTTGGGGGCGACCGGAGACCAAGACAACCCCAAAGGGGCAAAGGGGACGCCAGCGGCACTCTCGTTGACCACGGGTCCTCTGCCAGGGGTAGGCTCTGGAGCACCTCCCTGGCAAAGGGCCTACCTCCGGAGGACGCCTTGCTCCACGTGGCGCTAGGGAGGGCCTTCGTCCCGGCTTCCTTCCCGCAGTCCCCAGCATGCCACCCCTAGCGGGAGGGAGGCCGACGAGCCGGGACCACCATCTGCTGCTATGACCTGATCCGCCTGCACACCATAAGCCTACTCCCGAGGAATTAGTGGTACCCTGTAGTTGGTGTCGTCGGCGCGGTTGGTGAGGCTTCCTGAGGGGTCCTGAAAGGTGCCGGCTTCTAGCGCCTCCTCCTCCCAGCCTGGCTCAAGGGACGAGCCGGGGTCGTCTTCCAGCATGTAGTCCTTGTCCACCATGCGGGGCATGTAGGCCTCCGAGGCCGCCGCCTCGAAGACCTTCCCGTAGTGCCCCACACTCCACGTCACCTGACCTAGTGTGCCGCCTTGAGGATGGCAGGGTTGCAACCTGCCCGGACCGTAGGTGGCAGCGCCCGTGCCCGCGCCCAGCGGAGGTGGCGCGGGCGCGAGCGGGCGTGCAGCTCCGTTGGCTCTGCCGGTGTCGATGAAGCTGGGTGGTGCGCCTGTAGGCACTCGGGCGCGACGTGGCCCGCCATGCGACCCGGCCGCAGCTTGTGGCATGAGAAGAGAACAGAAGGGCGGTGCTCCTAAAGCCGTGGCATCCAGTAGATCGGCGACGCGTTCCAGCAATCATCCCGGCCGCTCTCCATCAGCCGGCACCGTAGTAGCTCTCATGCCACCATGAGTGCAGCTCTTATGTTTGCCTGCTCCCTCCGGGTGTGCGGCGCCGTCGCCGCGGCGTGGCTTGCGGCCCTCGTAGCAGCTCGCACCTGTCGTGGAGTGAGGGTGGACGGTGCTTGGCTGCGCCGCCCGCGCCCCGCAGCGTCAGGTGGCGCGCACGCCACATAGAGCGTGGGGTTGAGGTTTTCCTGGGCAGGCGGCACCGCCCGGGCTGGCCAGGCTGCCCAGCGGTCGGCATTGGTCCTTGAGTCGCCGGACACCGGAACTGTAGAGCGTCGGTGAATCGACTGGCAGAAGAGAGGCTCCGGCGCACCCCTGACTGGCCTTGGTCGTCATGGCTCACGCCATTGGAACCTCGCCAGGTTTGCCTTGCCTTGAACTCTCCACCCCTCGCGAGCCAGCCTGGTGAGGCCGCTCCTGAGGAGGTCTTGTGTCGTCCACCTCGCGAGGCTTGGCCCCTCGCGAGGGTCTTGAATGCTTGTTGGTGAAGATGGGCCGTATGGGCCCGCTCGCAGAGCCATGCCATGGGCCGCAGGTAGGCAAGTCTGGGGACCCCCGTTCCCAGAACGCCGACATCAGCTTCTTGGCGGCAAAGTGGACGCCAAAGCACATCTTCTGGTAGTGGGGTAGTTCTGCTTTGAGGTGGACATCACCTTGCTCAAGTAATACACAGGCCTCTGGACCAGTTGTGCCCTGCCGGCCTCTGGGCGCTCCACTAGCATGACAGTGCTGACCACCCGGCTGGTGGCGGGGATGTAGAGGTACATGGGCTCTTTGGCAGCCGGGACTTGCCGGATTTCGGGTTCCGGCAGACCCATGAGGTTCGAACACTGGGTGCGCGCGGAGATCTCTCCCCTACCGATCTGCGTCCAATCTCCTCGCGTGATTTGAGCTGGAAACAACGAACAACACAAGGGACACAAGGTTTATACTGGTTCGGGCCACCGTTGTGGTGTAATACCCTACTCAAGTGTGTGGTGTGGTGGATTGCCTCAAGGGCTGATGAGGAACAATACAAGGGAGGAACAACCTCGCGAGAGGTGTTCTTGAGCTGGTGCGATGAACTGCTTGGGTGAGTTCAATCGCCTCTCTCTCTGCTAGGGCTCTACCAGATTTCTAGATGTCCCTCTACTCTGTGTGGCTAGTTCTACTTATAGAGGCCCTGGGCCTCTCCCCAAATAATGAGCGGGAAGGGCGCCAACAACTGGCCATTTTGAAGGGGAACATCTAGTACAAGTTATCCTGACCAAAGGTGGTCTTCGTCTGCCAAAAGTACTGGTGATGACGCCGTCTTGGGCTCCACGGTGACCTCCATCCTGCCGCTCTGCTGGTCTTGGTCTCGTTGCACCGGAATGGTAACCTTTGCCCGATGCCTTGGCCTGTGCTTGCCCCCTTTGCACCAAAGGGGAAACGAGGACACTACGCAGGCCGGCACCCGCCTGGTCTCGAACGTCATGTCTTGCGTCACGGGCTCCTCGCAAGGTACCCCTGCCTTGATCTCTCCACCTCCTCGCGAGCCTGCCTGACGAGGCTGCCTCCGAGGAAGCTTCCTATCGTCCGCCCCGCGAGGCTTGGCCCCTCGCGAGGGTCTTGAGCTTGAGCAGATGAAGATGGGCCGCGCTGGGCCCCCACTTGAGCCACGCCGCAGGCCGCAGGCAGGCAAGTCTGGGGACCCCCGTTCCCAGAACGCCGACAGTAGCCCCCGGGACCAAGGCGCGCCCGGGCTTGGCCTAACAGCCCGCGACCTTAGGCGCCGCGTGGTGATTGATTGGACGTGGGCGTCCGCGCTTCCCCACGACGCCTCGGCGACCGCACGACTTGATAAGTCCCTACATGCAGAGAAACCGATCATGATTACCTGCGGTCGTGGTGCTCGGCGGTTGGCCTCCTCCGACTATAAGTACGGGGCCGCGCGAGCCCCTTCAGCCCGTCCCTTCTTGTTGCTCCTTTTCTTCTTCTTGGCTACTCGCCGTCCCCATGGCCCCAAAGAGGTTCTCAGCCACGGAGAAAGGAAAGGCCCCCCGGGCAAGGCCTGACCCCCCCCGGCCAAGTGCAGCCGAGGCCGCCCTCGCAAGTATACCACGGTCCCCGTGGTGGCCCCCCGCGGCCATGGAGGCGGTTCCCTAGGCGGTGGTGAGCGCCCGGTTGCCGACGGGGGGCACGCCGTGGGTGTGCGCCCCCCTAGGCCACGCTTTCACTCTACGGAGGTGCTGCCGGAGTTCGTCGTGTGGTCGGCGGACCCATCCAGCACCCGGCTCCAGCTTCCCCGTTTCTTCGTAGATGAACTGTTGGCCAGCGATCGGTGCGGCTTCTGGCTCCAGGAAGAAGGCTGCAGCAGCAGGGCCTCCTGGGCTTCGCTGGAGGTCTCCGTTTCTGGGAATGGGGCTCTTACACGCAGTTGGCAAACGTTTGCCCGCGCGTGTGGCCTGGGCCGGTGGTGCACCCTGTACTTCAAGTTTGATGGCGACGCCACCCTCTACGTGAGGGTGTTCGGGGAAGATGGTCGCCGTGCCGAGTGCTGTCCTGAAGACAACGACCGCGGCCGCGTGCCCAGCCCTGGCACTGTCCAGGATGAAGATGGCGACTGGCATACAGGAGGCGGTGCTTGGGGTTCGCTGAGCTTCGGCGACCCCCTCTCAGACAGCAGCTCCTCCAGCGGTGGCCGCGACCAGCCCCCGCGCCGTCGCGCCCGCCTGGGTGAAGGTAGCGGGTCAGCCCGCCGTCGTGCCCCGGTGAAGCGAGAGGAGGGATCCGCCTGAGCCCCATGAGCAGCTCGAGCCTTCGCTGTGGGGTGGCGCAGGACGAATCGCACCCGTTTTGTTTTCTTTCTTACCCTGCGCAGAAATAGAAAGTAATGTAGGGCCTCACGGGGGCGTGCTAGAACTGCTGCTGTTTAACCATCGCGCTGTTTCTGTTATTTCTGCGCTGTGTTTCCGCGCCGCGCACCCATGTGCGGGAAATATTTTAGCTCGGTGGGGCTTGGTGCAGTCCTCGCCTCCCGAGGCCGTGGCCTCATCATGCGCTTTGTGCCCTGCAAGGATCAGTAGGAGGGGTAACTTACGGTCTTGGTTGTGGGGGCAATCGGCCCAAGTCCTGCGCTCGTGTCGCGATGCCCGTGGGGCACGGACTGGGAGGGGTGCTCCCGCAGAGGACTCGGATAGGAAAGCTCCAAACGATCGGGGCAGAAAACACTCGCGAGGGCGTCTATGAACCTCCCTCGCGAGACTTGAGCGAGAGAAAACGAGGCAAGCGAGCGAGAAAGACAAAGAGTCACAAGCCAGGAACGTCAGCAACTCCAAAAAACTTCAAACGGGAGAGTGTCACGGGCAGCGAGCTTCACAGGAATTTGCCTTCTTCACAGGCACCGGGCCTTTCCCAAAACGCAGCAGCTTCACAGGCATTCGCCTTCTTCACAGGCACCGGGCCTTTCCCAAATCGCAGCAGCTTCACAGGCATTCGCCTTCTTCACAGGCACCGGGCCTTTCCCAAAATGTAGCAGCTTCATAGGCATTCGCCTTCTTCACAGGCACCGGGCCTTTCCCAAAACGCAGCAGCTTCAAAGGCATTCGCCTTCTTCACAGGCACCGGGCCTTTCCTAGGCGCTAGGCCTCGCTCAGGGATAGAACCTCCGGAGATGTTGAATGTTCCACGCGTTCTGGACGGGTACCCCCTCCGTGGTCTCCAAGCGTGCGGAGCCAGGCCTGGAAACATGAAAAACCTTGAATGGGCCCTCCCACATGGGAGAGAGCTTGTGCAACCCCTCCCTGGAGAGAACCCGTCTGAGCACGAGATCCCCTACCTCAAGAGTTCCGAGGCGGATGTTGCGGCAGTGGTATCGTCGCAACGCCTGTTGATACCTTGCCGCTCGCAACGCGGCTTCTCGACGGCGTTCCTCCCCCAGCACGAGATCCGTCCCCCGCATGGCGTCCTGCTGCGTCTCGTCGAACGCCAGGACCCGCGCGGAGCGACGCCTGACCTCGTGAGGGAGAACAGCCTCTGCTCCGTGACGAGGAAGAACAGGGTCTCGCCAGTCGGCTTGGTCGCAGTTGTGCGGATTGACCATAACACGGACTGGAGCTCGTCGTACCAGCCCCTGCCGCAGGCCTCCAGCTTCTTCTTGAAGGTCCTGGCTTTGAGGCCCCTCAGGACCTCCATGTTGGCCCACTCGGCCTGGCCGTTACTCCGGGGGTGTGCTACCCAAGCGTAGCATATCTGCGTTCCAAGGTTAGCACAATATGTTTTGAAGAGATTACTTGTGAATTGCGAACCGTTGTCGGTGATAATGCAGTTGGGAACCCCAAATCGGCTCACGAGGCCCTTGATGAATTAGACCGCGGAGCCTACCGGGATTGTGCGGACGGCTTCCACCTCAGCCCACTTGGTGAATTTATCCACGATGACGTAGAGGTAGCGATAGCCCCCTGGCGCCCGAGGAAACGGGCCCAGAATGTCCAGCCCCCAAACTGCAAACGGCCATGAGAGGGGTATGGTCTGTAGGCCCCCCGTAGGCTCATGGATCTGCTTAGCGTGAAACTGGCAGGCCTTGCAAGCCTTCACAAGCTCAACGGCATCGTTGAGCACCGTGGGCCAGTAGAATCCACTACAGAACGCCTTGCCGACTAGGGTCCGTGACGACGAGTGGTGCCCGCAGTCTCCGCCGTGTATGTCCGCCAGTAGCTCCTTCCCTTGCTCTCGGGAGATGCAACGTAGGGACACATCATTTGGTCGCTTCCTGTAGAGCTCTCTGTCCTTCATGCAATAAGTCGTGGCCTGTCGCGCGACACGCTCCGCTTCCTCCTCATTCTCCGGTAGAGTCCCTTTCATCAGGTAGTTCTTGAGCTCCGGGATCCAACACCCTTCCTGAGGCTCTAACGCCAGGAGCAGGCGTGTCCCTAAGGCTGGGACACAGACCGGGGCTCCTGAGGCAGGCGGCTGAGGGAGCTCCTCCCTTGGTTGCGCCGTGCTCGACAGTGACGGCACCGCCGAGGGTTTGAAGAGTCTCTCCTCGAAGATGCCAGGCTCCTGAGGCAGCCGCCTAGATGCCCTCTTGGCAATGTCATCAGCCTCCTAATTGGTGCCGTGAGGCACATGCTGCAACTCCAGCCCCCAGAACTGTTTCTCCATCTTGCGAACCTCAGCGAGGTAGGCTTCCATGTGCTCGACCTTTGGCTCATATATCTTGTTGGAGAAGTTGACGAGGAGCTGCGAATCGCCCTTGATGATGAGGCGCTTCACCCCTAAGGCAATTGCGGCCTTCAAGCCTGCTATTAGGCCTTCGTACTCTGCTATGTTGTTGGAGACCTTTTCTCCATGCTGGAAGCAAAGTTGCACAGCGTAGTAGAGTTTGTCCTGGGTAGGAGATACGAGCACTGCGCCAGCTCCCGCACCGTGCCGAGAGAACGCCCCATCAAAGTACATGACCCAGCCATCCGGTGCTTCACTTCTCGGGGAAAGTGATCGGTCTTCGCCTGCCTCGAGACCTGGCAATTCTGCCCATTCTGCCACGAAATCCACAAGCACGGCTCCCTTGATGACTCTGGTCGTACAGAATTCTAGCTGAAATGCCTGTAGCTCAATGTTCCATTCAGCAACCCTTCCAGCTGAGTTGGGGCTCCTAAGCACTCTTTCCAAGGGGTATGCTTAGACGACTTTGATGGGATGTCCTTGGAAGTAGTGGCGAAGCTTGCATGAGGCCACTAGTAGCGCGAGGAGGAGTTTTTGAGGCATGGGATACCGTGCCCTTGCGTCCCGTAGCACCGTGCTGACGAAGTACACGGGATGCTCGACGAGGTTGAGGGTGCTGGCGCAACTTGCGCCCTCCAGAGGTCGAGGCGTCTCTTGAGACGATGAAGCTCCCAGTGCTTGGTCGCCTGAAGAGGCCTCTCCTGCTCCGGGTGCGTTCTCCTGCTGCGGCTGTTCATTTTCGGCTGCGGTTGCGGCCTTTGCGAGGCCCTCCTGGCTCTGCTTTGCTTTGGTTCAGACGGTCGATGCGTCCTTGGCACATCGCTCCTCCCTGACCGCCACCAGGGCTGCACTAGCGGAGTAGGGGGTGGCCACAAGGTAGAGCACCAGGGGCTCTCGAGGACGCGGAGCTACCATCACTGGTGGACTGGTAAGGTACCTCTTGAGGTCTTGGAATGCCTTGTCGGCCTCTTCAGTCCATTCGAAGGGGCCCTTTTTCTTCATCAGCTTGAAGAAGGGCAGCGCTCGTTCCCCCAGCTTGGAGATGAAGCGCCCCAGCGCAGTCACACGCCCGGTGAGCTTCTGCATTTCTCTGAGGGTCTTCGGCGGGCTCATGTCTTCGACTGCCTTGACCTTCTCCGGGTTGGCCTCGATGCCCCTGTGGGATATGAGGAAACCCAGGACCTTGCCCGAGGGGACTCCAAACACGCACTTCTCCGGGTTGAGCCGTAGGTCCACTTCGTGGAGGCTTGCAAAGGTTTCTTCTAGGTCCTGTATCAGGGTTCTTGCCTCACGAGACTTCACCACAATGTCATTGACGTAAGCTTCAGCGTTCCTCCCGAGCTGCCGGCCTAAGGCGATGTGCATCAGCCGCTGAAAGGTCGTGCCTGCGTTGCGCAACCCAAATGGCATGCACGTATAGCAGTACACTCCACACGGGGTCAGGAAAGCCGTCTTCTCCATGTCTTCTACCGCCATCTTGATCTGGTGATAGCCCGAGAAGGCATCCAGGAAGCACAATAGGTCACACTCTGCGGTGGAGTCGACTATCTGGTCAATGCGGGGGAGCGGAAATGGATCCTGCGGGCAGGCCTTGTTGAGGTTGGTGAAGTCGACGCACATGCGCTCCTTTCCTCCCTTTTTTGGCACAATGACCGGATTAGCCAGCCAATCAGGGTAAAGGACCTCGCGGATAACTCCTTCTGCCTCTAGCTTCCGAGTCTCTTGGACGATGAAAGCCCGTTTCTCAGTAGACTGCCGCCTTGCCTTCTGCTTCACGGGGCACACATTTGGGCACACATTGAGGTGATGCTCAATCACTTCCCTTGGGACCCCTGCTAACTGATCAGGTTCCCACTCGAACACCTTCTTGTTCGCACGCAGGAACCTAATCAGGGCCTTCTCCTGCTCGGGCTCGAGGTTGGTCCCAATGGTGAAGGTGGCGCTAGTGGACCCGTCCTCGTCGACTGGTACCTGCTTGGTTTCCGCCTTGTCTTGGGTGAACAACTGCTTCTTTTTAGCCGGTGCAGCCCCCTTGGGCTCAAGGGCGTCGGTGCTAGTGGGCTGCGCCACCGCGGCCGCCCTGAAAACAAGCTGGAGCACCTGCATCGCATCCCTCGTGTCTCCTGACACGGTGAGGACACCGCTTCTCCCGGGCATCTTCATGAGGTTGTACGCCAGGTGAGTTGCTGCCATGAACCGAGCCAAGGTCGGATAGCCGAGGATGGGATTGTAGGGGAGGCCAATGGGGGCGATGTCGAAGTCGATCAGCTCCGTGCGGAAGTTGTCGCAGGTGCCGAAGGCCACTGGGAGGCGGATCTGTCCCAAGGAGGTGGTGGAACCGGCTCCGACGCCTGAGAAAGGCCTGCTGGGTTGGAGCTGCTCCAGCGGCACGTGGAGGAGGCTGAAGGCCTCCACCAAGAGCAGGTTGAGGCCGGCACCACCGTCGATGAGGGTCCTAGTGACGGCCACTTGGCAGATGGTGGGGGTGCATAGCATCGGGAGCGCGCCCGAACCAATGGGGTTGAAGGGGTGGTCCTCCGAGTCGAAGGTAAGATCGGCCTCGGGCGCCACCCAGCCCGGGGGGGCTTCTCGGCGCTTGGAGGTGGTGCTGATCTGGCGGGCAAACGGCTTAACATGATGGCTCGAGGGTGGTGCCTGGGAGCCACCAAGGAGAGCTGCGACGACGGGCGGCGCTGGTGCGGCGAAACGGGCGAGGAAGAGGTCACGCAGCTCCTCCCAGGAGGTGGCAGAGACCGTCGGCAGGTGGAGGAGCCACGCGCACGGGACGCCGGTAAGGGCCATGGGTAACCAGTAGGCCATCACCCGGTCGTCGCCCCCGGCTCTGAGGACGGCCTCCTCATACGCCAGCAGGAAAATCATCGAGTCTGTCGCGCCGTTGTAGCGCGGCGGTGTCTCGGGCCTGAACTTGTGCGGCCACTGCACCTGTCGCAAGGCGGGGGCCAAGGCCGGGAGCCCCCTGGCCCCAGTGTCGGCATCCGTTGCTGGAGCGGGCAGCGCGTTGTCCGCCATGAGGGCGAGATGCGATGTCGGGCGAGAGCGGGTCGTCAGGAGGGAGGACTCCGGCGCACCCTTACCTGGCGCGCCAAATGTCGGATTTCAGGTTCCGGCAGACCCTTGAGGTTCGAACACTGGGGTGCGCGTGGAGATCTCTCCCCTACCGATCTGCGTCCAATCTCCTCGCGTGATTTCAGCTGGAAACAACGAACAACAAAAGGGACATAAGGTTTATACTGGTTCGGGCCACCATTGTGGTGTAATACCCTACTCCAGTGTGTGGTGTGGTGGATTGCCACAGGGGCTGATGAGGAACAGTACAAGGGAGGAACAACCTCGCGAGAGGTGTTCTTGAGCTGGTGCGATGAACTGCTTGGGTGAGTTCAATCGCCTCTCTCTCTCTCTGCTAGGGCTCTACCAGATTTCTAGATGTCCCTCTACTCTATGTGGCTAGTTCTACTTCTAGAGGCCCTAGGCCTCTCCCCAAATAATGAGCGGGAAGGGCGCCAACAACTGGCCATTTTGAAGGGGAACATCTAGTACAAGTTATCCTGACCAAAGGTGGTCTTCGTCTGCCAAAAGTACTGGTGATGACGCTATCTTGGGCTCCACGGTGACCTCCGTCCTGCCGCTCTGCTGGTCTTGGTCTCATTGCACCGGAATGGTAACCTTTGCCCGATGCCTTGGCATGTGCTTGCCCCCTTTGCACCAAAGGGGAAACGAGGACACTGCGCAGGCCGGTGCCCGCCTGGCGCCAGCCTGGTCTCAAACGTCATGGCTTGCGTCACGGGCTCCTCGCAAGGTACCCCTGCCCTGATCTCTCCGCCTCCTCGCGAGCCTGCCTGACGAGGCTGCCTCTGAGGAAACTTCCTGTCATCCGCCCCGCGAGGCTTGGCCCCTCGCGAGGGTCTGGAGCTTGAGCTAATGAAGATGGGCCGCGCTGGGCCACCACTTGAGCCACGCCACAGGCCGCAGGCAGTCAAGTCTGGGGACCCCCGTTCCTAGAACGCCGACAGGGCTGCCAGGACAGGCGGGGTAGTCAGCATCTTATTTAGCTGGAGAAAGGCCTCGTCCGCCTTATCGCTCCACTCGAAGTGAGTGGTTTTCTTCATGAGCTAGTACAAGGGAAGAGCCTTCTCACCCAGCCGACTGATGAAGAGGCTGATGGATGCCAAGCAGCCGGTGAACTTCTGGACGTCTCGCAATCGGGTGGGCTTCTCCATCCTCTCAATGGCTTTGATCTTCACAGCGTTGCACTCAATGCCGCGTTCTGAGACCAGGAAGCCAAGGAGTTGGCCGGCTAGTACGCCAAAGATGCATTCCTCCGGGTTGAGCTTGATCTGAAACCAGAGCAGATTTTCAAAAGTTTCCTTGAGATCTTCCAACAGAGTACCATGCTTCTCTGTCTTCACCACAATATCGTCTACATAGACATGGGCATTTGTGCCGAGTTGCTTGAGGAGGCACTTCTGCATGCAACATTGAAAGGTGGCACCACATTTCTCAAGCCGAATGTCATAGTCAAGTAGCAGAAGGCTCCGAATGGTGTGATGAAGGCGGTCTTTAGGTGGTCTGCTGGGTTCAACTTGATCCTGTGGTATCATGAATAAGCATCCAAAAAACTCATCAGCTCGCATCCGGCTGTGGAGTCTATCATTTGGTCAATCCGAGGCAAAGCAAACTGATCCTTGGGACAAGCATTATTGAGACTGGTGTAATCAATGCACATGCGCCACTTGTTGTTCTTCTTCAGTACAAGGAATGGGTTGACAAGCCACTCTGGAAAAAATACTTCCATGATGAAGCCGAGTGCCAGAAGCCGGGCTATCACCTCACCAACAATTCTTCTCTTCTCCTCCGACAGTCGGCAGAGGGGTTGTTTGACCAGCTTGGCATCTGACCTGACATGTAGCTTGTGCTCAGCAAAATCCGTTGGAACACCTGGCATGTCCTTGGGAGACCATGCGAAGATGTCCCGATTCTCACGGAGGAAATCAACGAGCTCGCTTTCCTATTTGCTATCAAGGTTGGCCCCTATGATAGTGTGCCTTTCCGGGTGCTCTGGGTCCAAGGGAATCTTCTTTGTCTCTTTGGCCGGCTGAAAGGAGCCCTAGGTCTCTGACTCTTTGGGCTCTGGTGACATGTCCGGCTGCTTGCTGGTCATGGCCACCACCCAGTCCAGGAGCTTCTTCTCAGCAGCAATCACAAGGGACTCGGCCAGCCGGCTGCTAGCCGCAGCACAATCGGCTGACTTCTCAAAGTCTCCAAATATCATGATAATGCCCTTGGTCCCTGGCATCTTCATCTTGAGGTAGGCATAGTGCGGCACCGCCATGAACTTGGCTAGAGCCGGCCGGCTTAGGAGTACATCATAAGGGATCTCGAGGTCCACCACCTCAAACCAAATCGCCTCTCGGCGGAAGTGATCTTTGTCTCCGAAAATGACATCTATCTTGACCTTGACGATTGGTGAGCAGGACAGGTCGGGCACAATACCATGGAAAACAGTCCAGCTAGACTGGAGCTGCCTCTCTTTAATGCATAACTTTTCCATGGTATCGCGGTATAGGATGCTGGTGCTGCTCCTGCCATCTATCAGAATTCGGGAGAAATGAGCAGCTCTCCTCTTTGCTGCAAGGGTGGCATCCAGCACCAGAGCATAAGAACCCGGAGAGGGCATCACCTCCGGGTGGTCAGCACGGCTCCAGCTGATAGGCTTCTCGGACCAATACATGAATTTTGTAGCACTTGAAGCAACAACGTTCACCTCTCGGTGCTGCTGACGCCGAGTGCGCTGATCGTCAACTACAGTGGTGGAGACGATGTAGGCTCCATCTTCTTCGGGGTAATCATCTTGAATGGCACCGACTGCTGGTCGAGCCACCGGCTGCTGGGGAGGACACGGTGGCGGGCAAGCAGGCGGAGGGCGTAGCAGTCCTTCTCCCTTGGAGATTCGGGTGAGCTAGTGGCACTTCCGGGTGGTATGATTGGACGGCTTCACACCGTTGTGGAACTTGTACGGAGCATCAAGGGTCTGCTCATAGGTGAAGGTGGGTAGCCAAGCAGACTTGCCGCCCTTCTAGCGTTTGGGACCGGGTTGTCCTTCAGGCTGCTGGTCTTCGACTGTCACCACCTGCCGGCTAGCGAAAACCGGCTGCGGGGCCTTGCGCTTGTTGTCGTTCGGCTGTCGCCGCCGACTATTGTCGGCAACTGGCGTCCTGGAGGCCGGAGGGAGCACCTTCCGGAAGTGTCCACTCAGAGCTCTGACTTCATGGAGGAGTCGACAGTGGCGTACTTGTCTGCTATGATCAGCAGTTCATCGAGTGTAGCAGGCTCGTTGTAGAGGAGTCGGTGCTTGAGCAAGGTGCCCTCTTAGCACCCGGTAGTGAAGTACTCGATCGCTTCGACCTCATGCACCCCTTCGCAGGAGTTGCGCAGTTCAGACCACTGCGTCAGGTAGTCGCGAGTGGACTCATCCGGGCCTTGAACGCACAACGAGAGCTGGCGGGGCTTGGGCGGACATTTGTAGGTGCTGGTGAAGTTGCGGATGAACACTTCGGTGAAATCCACCCGGCTGTTGATGCTGTAGGGCTTGAGGTTGTTTAGCCACGTCCGGGCCGTGCCCTAGAGCATGAGCGGAACGTACTTCACGGCAACGCGCTTGTTGCCGTTTGCTATGCTGACGGCTGTGGGGTAGTCCACCAGCCAATCCTCCGGCTTCGCGGAGCCGTTGTACTTGGGCGTGTCTCTTGGGAGCGAGAACCCTTTGGGGAAGGGCTCATCGCAAATGCGGGGGGGGGGGAGCGAAGCAGGGCGGGCCCATCGCGTCTTCTTCTTCCAGCGCCAGGGATTGCGCCAGGTGGTCAATCCGGTGGCGGGCGTCATTCTCTCTGACTCCCTCTCGGCGGCCGAGCCGGTCTTCGAGTGTCGGGTGGTTAACAGGCGGCGGGGAAGCGTGCCTCTCCCTTCGAGGCGGAGGAGGTGGATAGTCGCCCCGTTGTTCCACTGCTCGTGGGCAGCCATCTTGGTCGTGCTCATTGGTGATGCGTGTCCGGCTGCGGCTGGCAGCCAGCTCCTTGTCTCGTCTGTCGCGGATGCCACCTGTCGGCGTCCGGGAAGTTGCGCCATGCTCTTGGCGAAGGGGCGGGTTCTCCACCCGTTGGCCAGGCTCTTCTGCACGGCAGCCGGCGTCTTGCAGGGCGGCCGCCGCGTCGATAAGTTTGCCCTCCAGGTGGTCCATCTCGTCCACTGCCGCCTGGGCAGCATGTATGTTCTCCATGGGCGTGGCGTAGACAGGGCGGTCTACTCTAAACATGCTAGCGACGGCACCGCCTCGCCGTCGGACCATGCCCATGCGGTTGGGACGCTAGTAGTCGGCGTGCCGCAAACAGCGCGGTCGACCTCGCGCTGGGAGGCCTCGGAGAGGCGTCTCATGGTAGCCAGCTTCTTGGCATTTTCAACGAGCGAGACGCGGCAGGCCTCCAGCGTGTCGGCATCAGCGTCTGCCACAATGGGCGTGGACAGGTCCCGCATTGCCGCCTGCAATGGGTCCTGGCCGGCTCCTCCGGAGGCCCCATCGTGGCTGATGACAAGCACCTCCATGACGGTGCTGCCACCGCTCTTCGCGCGAGGGAGCGGGTCATCGATGACCACCACGTTGGTGGGGAAGGAGTCGAAGGAGGCTGTGTCAATGTCGACAAGCATCGGGTTGGTGGAGCCAACCGACTCCAGGTCAGTGGCCGGCTCGTTGGCAATGTGGAGCTTACCTAGGAGGTTGACAAAGCAGCTCTCGGAGCTGAGGGCGCCCGCGTCAGGCGCGGGCTCATCGGAGAGGCAGATCTCCCCAACAAGATCGGCGAGGCAGGCTGCCGTGGAGGCGACTTCCGCGCCATGCAGCGCGTCGGCGCAAGCGCCATTGGGCGTGTCGGGCTGGCTGCGCTCGCTAGGGAGGAACAAGGTTCCCGTCCAGAACAGATCTCCATACGATGGTGCACCAGGCCCCATAGTGGGTGCCAAATGTCGGGGGTGTCGTGCAACATATGCCAAAGGATGGCTTATCATGGTGGGGATAGTAAGACGTCGCCGGTGCCAGGAAATGGGGATGAGGCGTAGACACGTATGCCGGCGAACTTTACCCAGGTTCGGGGCTCTCCTAGGAGATAACACCCCTAGTCCTGCTCTGCGGGGTCTCCGCATGATCACTCAAGCAACAATTGAAGCTACAAGCTTGCTCCTTGGGTTGTTTCTCTAGAGGGGGAAGAAGAACAAGGCTAGCCCTAGCTTCCTCTCTCTCTGGGTGTGTGTGTGATGACTAAAGTCTAAACCCTTTGCATGGGTGCCCTTGGGGGTTTATATAGGCCTACCCCGAGGGGTACAACGGTAATCTTGCCGGGTGTAGGACTCAGCTATCAGTGTCTATGGTCGCAGGCTTCTCCGTCGGCTGCTAGGGCCCGTCGCTTGGTGGGTCCCGCCGGCTGTCTTGACTTCGCCGATAGGCCGTGCCCGCCGCTTGCGGGTCTTATCGGTAGCCTAACACTGTGGCGATGCCACTGATGATGTGTGCTTTGTCGGGGAAGGTGTGGCTACAGTGCCGCCGCCTGGCGGGCATTCACTATAGCCATTCCCCATCTCTTCTGGTTAATGGCGCACAGACTCTGAGGGAGGGGGAAGGCCGCCTGCTGGGAGACGGCCTCCCCTTGAGCCGACTGGTCGAAGCCTGCCGCCTTTCGGCTTCTCACGGTCAGGTAGGGCCCGCCGCTGATACGTCTCCGACGTATCTATAATTTTTTATTGTTCCATGCTATTATATTATCTGTTTTGGATGTTTAATGGGCTTTATTATACCTTTTTATATTATTTTTGGGACTAACCTATTAACCGAAAGCCTAGTGCAAATTGCTGTTTTTTTTCTATTTCAGTGTTTCGCAGAAAAGGAATATCAAACAGAATCCAAACGGAATGAAACCTTCGCGAGGATCGTTTTTTGGAACAAACGGAATCCAGGAGACTTGGAGTGGGCGTCAAGGAAGCAGTGAGGAAGCCACGAGGCAGGAGGGTGCGCCCCCACCCTCGTGGGCCCCTCGCAGCTCCACCGACCTAGTTCTTTCACCTATATATACTCTTATACCCTGAAACCTTCGGGGAGAGCCACGAAACACCTTTTCCACCGCCACAACCTTCTATACCCATGAGATCCCATCTTGGGGCCTTTTCCGGTGATTTGCCGGAGGGCGATTCGATCACGGAGGGCTTCTACATCAAAACCATAGCCTCTATGATGATGTGTGAGTAGTTTACCACAGACCTTCGGGTCCATAGTTATTAGCTAGATGGCTTCTTCTCTCTCTTTGGATCTCAATACAAAGTTCTCCTCGATCTTCTTGGAGATCTATTCGATGTAACTCTTTTTGCAGTGTGTTTGTCGAGATCCGATGAATTGTGGGTTTATGAACTTGATTATCTATGAATATTATTTGATTCTTTTCTGAATTCTTATGTGTATGATTTGGTATCTTTGCAAGTCTCTTCGAATTATCAGTTTAGTTTGTCCTACTAGATTGATCTTTCTTGCAATGGGAGAAGTGCTTGGCATTGGGTTCAATCTTGCGGTGTTCTATCCCAGTGACTGAAAGGGAAACGACACGTATTGTATTGTTGCCATCGAGGATAAAAAGATGGGGTTTATATCATATTGCTTGATTTTATCCCTCTACATCATGTCATCTTGCCTAATGCATTACTCCGTTCTTATGAACTTAATACTCTAGATGCATGCTGGATAGCGGTCGATGTGTGGAGTAATAATAGTAGATGCAGAATTGTTTCGGTCTACTTGTCACAGACATGATGCCTATATTCATGATCATTTCCTTAGATATCATCATAACTATGCGCTTTTCTATCAATTGCTCGGCAGTAATTTGTTCACCCACCGTAATACATGCTATCTTGAGAGAAGCCACTAGTGAAACCTATGGCCCCCAGGTCTACTTTACATCATATAAGTTTCCAATCTACAATTCTAGTTTACTATTTATTTTGAAATCTTTATTTTCCAATCTATACCACAAAAATACCAAAAATATTGATCTTATTATCTTTATCAGATCTCACTTTCGTAAGTGACCGTGAAGGGATTGACAACCCCTTTACCGCGTTGGTTGCGAGGTTCTTGTTTGTTTGTGCAGGTACTAGGCGACTTGCGTGTAGTCTCCTACTGGATTGATACCTTGGTTCTCAAAAACCGAGGGAAATACTTATGCTACTTTGCTGCATCACCCTTTCCTCTTCAAGGGAAAACCAACGCATGCTCAAGAGGTAGCAAGAAGGATTTCTGGCGCCGTTGCTGGGGATATTTCCACCAAGTCAAGTCAAGATTTGATCTCCCCTCAACTAGCCATTTCTGGAGCCGTTGCCGGCGAGATTTGCACCAAGTCAAGTCAAGATTTGATGTCCCGTCAACTAGCCATTTCTGGCGCCGTTGCCAGGAAGATCTACGCACAAGTCAAGACATGCCAAGTACCCATCACAAACACTTATCCCTCGCATTACATTATTTGCCATTCGCCTCTCGTTTTCCTCCCCCCACTTCACCCTTGTCGTTTTATTCGCCTCTTTTCCGTTCGCCTATTTTTTCGTTCGTCTCTTTTTGCTTGCTTCTTGTGTGTCCTTGTGTTAGATCATTTGTTTTGTTGTTATGGCTAGTCATTCTATCACCGTTAATACTCCTGATTTTGAAGTTATCCACTTCAAAAAAAGACAAGGAGAAAACTTAAAAGATGCTTGGTATGGGATGGTAGAATCTTATCGTAGTTGCACCATAGAGGGAGATTTCAAGATTTTCTTTGCAATTTTTATGTTGGGCTTACCTTACCCCATAGACAACTCCTTGATTTTTCCGCCAAAGGGAACTTTATTGAAGTTGACCCTAGTATTGCTTACGAAATTATAGAGGGGATAGTAGGAGTACTTCCCCCACAAAAGGAACTTCACCTTACACAAGAAGGAACCCAAATCTTAGAGAAATTATGCGAACTGAAAAAATTTATTGAACCTCTTAAAAATGTTGGTGGAAATCTTAACTGCATGAATATGTTGATTACACTTTGCAATAAGTGGTTGGATGCTCTATATCTAAAGATCTCCGAGCATGAAGGGAAACGTAAGGAACCTCTCGGATCCGAACATAACTCCATTAAAAAGATAAACACCAAAGATGGCAATACCTAGATCTATTCTTGTTTTTATGCCTAGCTAGGGGCGTTAAACGATAGCGCTTGTTGGGAGGCAACCCAATTTTATTTTTATTCCTTACTTTTTGTTCCTGTTTAGTAATAAATAAATCATCTATCCTCTGTTATGATTGTGTTTTTATGCTTTAATTAGTGTTTGTGCCAAGTAAAGCCTTTAGGATCTTCTTGGATGGTTGTTATTTGATCTTGCTGAAAAAACAGAAAGTATGCGCTCACGCGAACAATTTTCATTTTTAACCAGTGGGCGATAAAATACTGATTCCAAATGCAGTAGGTCAATATACAAATTATTTAGGTCTTACTAATTTTGTATAATTTTTGGAGTTACATAAGTATTCGGAACCTACAGATTACTACAGACTGTTCTGTTTTTGACAGATTCTATTTTTCGTGTGTTGATTGCTTATTTTGATAAACCTATGGCTAGTATTGGGGGGTATATGGACCATAGAGAAGTTGGAATATAGTAGGTTTAACACCAATATAAATAAAGAATGAGTTCATTACAGTACCTTAAGGTGGTAGTTTGTTTTCTTATACTAACGGAGCTCATGAGATTTTCTGTTGAGTTTTGTGTTGTGAAGTTTTCAAGTTTTTGGGTAAATATTTGATGGATTATGGAATAAGGAGTGGAAAGAGCCTAAGCTTGGGGATGCCCAAGGCACCCCAAGGTAAAATTTAAGGACAACCAAAAGCCTAAGCTTGGGGATGCCCCGGAAGGCATCCCCTCTTTCGTGTTCGTCTATCGATAACTTTACTTGAGGCTATATTTTTAATCACCACATGATATGTGTTTTGCTTGGAGCGTCTTGTATGATTTGAGTCTTTGATTTTTAGTTTACCACAATCATCCTTTCTATACACACCTTTTGGGAGAGACACAAATGAATTAGAATTTATTAGAATACTCTATGTGCTTCACTTATATCTCTTGAGCTAGATAATTTTGCTCTATTGCTTCACTTATATTTTTTAGAGCATGGTGGTGGTTTTATTTTGTAGAAATTATTGATCTCTCATGCTTCACTTATATTATTTTGAGAGTCTTCTAGAACAACATGGTAATTTGCTTTGGCTATAAAACTAGTCCTAATATGATAGGCATTCAAGATGGGTATTATTAAAACTTTCACATAGAGTGCATTGAATACTATGATTCTTGATAGATGTTTTGAGATATAAAGGTGGTAATGTTAGAGTTGTGCTAGTTGGGCAATTGTGAAATTGATAAATACTTTTGTTAAAGTTGGCAAGTCCCGTATCATGCACGTATAGTAAACGTTGTGTGACAAATTTGAAGCATGGGGTGTTCTTTGAGTGCTTTCCTTATGAGTGGCGGTCGGGGATGAGCGATGGTCTTTTCCTACCAATCTATCCCTCTAGAGGCATGCGTAGTAGTACTTTGCTTCGAGGGCTAATAAACTTTTGCAATAAGTATACGAGTTCTTTATGACTAATGTGAGTCCATGGATCATACACACTCTTACCTTTCTGCAATTTGCTAGCCTCTACAGTACCGTGCTTTGCCCTTTCTCACCTCGAGAGTTGGTGCAAACTTCGCCGGTGCATCCAAACCCCGTGATACGATACACTCTATCACACATAAGCCTCCTTATATCTTCCTCAAAACAACCATCATACGTACCTATTATGGCATTTCCATAGCCATTCCGAGATATATTGCCATGCAACTTTCCACCATTCCGTTTATTATGACACGCTCCATCATTGTCATATTGCTTTGCATGATCATGTAGTTGACATCGTATTTGTGGCAAAGCCACTTTCATAATTCTTTCATACATGTCGCTCTTGATTCATCGCATATCCCGGTACACCACCGGAGGCATTCACATAGAGTCATATTTTTGTTCTAGTATCGAGTTGTAACATTGAGTTATGAGTAAATAAAAGTGTGATGATCATCATTATTAGAGCATTGTCCCATGTGAGGTGAAATAAATAAATAAAAAGAGGCCAAAGAAGCCCAAATATAAAAAGAGGACAAAGAAGCCTAAATAAAAAAATGAGAGAAAAAGAGAGAAGGGACAATGTTACTATCGTTTTTCCACACTTGTGCTTCAAAATAGCACCATGGTCTTCATGATAGAGAGTTTCTTATTTTTTCACTTTCATATACTAGTGGGAATTTTTCATTATAGAACTTGGCTTGTATATTCCAATGATGGGCTTCCTCAAAATGCCCTAGGTCTTCGTGAGCAAGCAAGTTGGATGCACATCCATTTAGTTTCTTTTGATGAGGTTTCATACACTTATAGCTCTAGTGCATCTGTTGCATGGCAATCCCTACTCCTCGCATTGACATCAATTGATGGGCATCTCCATAGCCCATTGATTAGCCATGTCAATGTGAGACTTTCTCCTTTTTTTTCTTCTCACATAACCCCCATCATCATATATTATTGCACCTATAGTGCTATATCCATGGCTTGCGCTCATGTATTGTGTAAGGGTTGAAAAGGCTGAAGCGTGTTAAAAAGTACTCCCTCCGTTACTAAATATCTATCTTTCTAAATATTTAAACAAGTGACTATATACGGAGCAAAATGAGTGAATCTACACTCTAAAATATGTCTATATACATCCGTATGTGGAAGTCCATCTGAAATCTCTAAAACGACAAATATTTAGGAACAGAGGGGGTATGAATCAATTGCTCGGCTTGTCATTGGGGTTATGCATGAGGGGATCATTTTGTGTGATGAAAATGAAGCATGGCCAAACTATATGATTTTGTAGGGATAAGCTTTCTTTGGCTATGTTATTTTGATAAGACATAATTGCTTGGTTAGCATGCTTGAAGTATTACTATTTTTATGTCAATACTAAACTTTTATCTTGAATCTTTTGGATCTGAACATTCATGCCACAATAAAGAGAATTACATTGAAAATTATGTATTGAGCATTCCACATCAAAAATTCTGTTTTTATCATTTACCTACTCGAGGACGAACAAGAATTAAGCTTGGGGATGCTTGATACGTCTCCAACGTATCTATAATTTTTGATTGTTCCATGCTATTATATTATCTGTTTTGGATGTTTAATGGGCTTTATTATACCTTTTTATATTATTTTTGGGACTAACCTATTAGATGAAAGCCCAGTGCAGATTGCTGTTTTTTTGCCTATTTAAGTGTTTCGTAGAAAAGGAATATCAAACGGAATCAAACCTTCGCGAGGATCGTTTTTGGAACAAATGCAATCCAGGAGACTTGGAGTGGACGTCAAGGAAGCAACGAGGAAGCCATGAGGCAGGAGGGCGTGCCCCCACCCTCGTGGCCCCTCGCAGCTCCAACGACCTACTTCTTTCACCTATATATACTCTTATACCCTGAAACCTTCGGGGAGAGCCACGAAACACCTTTTCCACCGCCGCAACCTTCTGTACCCGTGAGATCCCATCTTGGGGCTTTTCCGGTGATCTGCCAGAGGGGATTGGAGGGCTTCTACATCAACACCATAGCCTCTCTGATGATGTGTGAGTAGTTTACCATAGACCTTCGGGTCCATAGTTATTAGCTAGATGGCTTCTTCTCTCTCTTTGGATCTCAATACAAATTTCTCCTCGATCTTCTTGGAGATCTATTTGATGTAACTCTTTTGCGGTGTGTTTGTCAAGATCCGATGAATTGTGGGTTTATGAACTTGATTATCTATGAATATTATTTGATTCTTCCCTGAATTCTTATATGCACGATTTGATATCTTTGCAAGTCTCTTCGAATTATCGGTTTAGTTTGGCCTACTAGATTGATCTTTCTTGCAATGGGAGAAGTGCTTGGCTTTGGGTTCAATCTTGCGGTGCTCGATCCCAGTGACAAAAAGGGAAACGACACGTATTGTATTGTTGCCATCGAGGATAAAAATATGGGGTTTATATCACATTGCTTGAGTTTATCCCTCTACATCATGTCATCTTGCCTAATGTGTTACTCCGTCCTTATGAACTTAATACTCTAGATGCATGTTTGATAGCAGTCGATATGTGGAGTAATAGTAGTAGATGCAGAATCGTTTCGGTCTACTTGTCACGGACGTGATGCCTATATTCATGATCATTGCCTTAGATATCATCATAACTATGCGCTTTTCTATCAATTGCTCAGCAGTAATTTGTTAACCCACCATAATACATGCTATCTTGAGAGAAGCCACTTGTGAAACCTATGGCCCCCGTGTCTACTTTACATCATATAAGTTTCCAATCTACAATTCTAGTTTACTATTTATTTTTGCAATCTTTATTTTCCAATCTATACCTCAAAAATACCAAAAATATTTATCTTATTATCTTTATCAGATCTCACTTTTGTAAGCGCCCGTGAAGGGATTGACAACCCCTTTATCGCGTTGGTTGAGAGGTTCTTGTTTGTTTGTGTAGGTACTAGGCGACTTGCGTGTAGTCTCCTACTAGATTGATACCTTGGTTCTCAAAAACTCAGGGAAATACTTATGCTACTTTGCTGCATCACCCTTTCCTCTTCAAGGGAAAACTAACGCATGCTCAAGAGGTAGCAGCCGCCAGTGGGCCATACCTACAGCCTGTAGTGGGGGCATGGCCCTCTCTGCCATGGGTGATGTCATGGGCCGCGTGGCAACAGTGCCACGCCGGACGGGGACGTCCGTCCGGTACACTGCACTGTGGCCACACTCCGCCCTGGATTCGAGGGTGGCAGATGGTACTGTAGCCACACCCGTCTCGTCGCCTTAATGTGGTGCAATCTTTGAGGGCATGAGGGGCCGCCTGCTAGGAGCCAGCCTCTCTAGAGGCCGCCTGCCAGGAGTCGTCCCATCTCATGGCCTTCTTTTGAAGAGCGCCGCCATCTGGCAGCCGGCCGACTCTACCAGCCGGCCCAGAGAAGGCGGTACTTCGTCCTTGGGGTTTGAGGGGCGCAGCCGGCCCCGATGTCTTGAATCGCCATGGGGAGCAGATGAGGCTACCCGTGGTCGTTTACTCCTACACATGTTATGTCCAATTAATTTTTTTCGCTGGTTGTACAATGCATGTAACCTACTCATGCCAACATTTTAGTGCATTCCAAATGTCTATACTACCGCTGCAATTTGAACTGAATTTGAATTCGTTTCTCTATTTCAATAAGAATCTACAATCATGATTGTTGCCAACTTCAACCATCATTCGTGTATTACCTTAACAACACAACACATGATTACTATAGAGATAGATATGAACTATGTGTACTATATGAACTCGAATTCAATTTTTTGAATACACTTGATGTTGATTCCAAATAATAGTACATTTGATGTACTAACTAGATATTCATAATCTAAACCATGTTCCATATGTACACCATGTTTATCACACAAAGTATATATAGTGCCCCGCCCCCTACATTATGACAAGTATTTAGCCCTGAGCTGTAAAAGCCACACATTAGCCCAAATTATAACCAATGTTCTACATTATGATATCTTCTTCAAGTATCTGTATCCACTTTTTTATAATGAATTATGATCTATGTTCGTCTTTAACACCTTCACGATCCTCTTCTCTTTGTAGCTATCTAGAGCTAATTTTCTATCGTGCATGCACACGCCCGCCCCTCTCACCCTCCCTCAGCGTCCCCTCATCGCGCACGTTCATTATTTCTCTTTAGGTCGTTCACTCGCGGTGTGTGTAGGCCCCCCGACTCCTTCTTTCCGGTACACACCGGTCCATATACCTCTCTAGCCAAGTGTGCCTATCACAAACACATACTTCCCCTCTTCTCTTCTCACCGTCCATGCCCCCTATGTCCAATACGGTTCCACGCAGGTGCACACTCCCGCCCCTCTTTTCATCGATCTCATACTCGCACACTCCTCCCCCTTGACATAGTAGGCCTCTCGCACCACCTCCTAGACGCACCCCTCTCCCCCTGTCTGTCCCTCCGGAACTTATTTGCTTCTAACACATGCATGCATGTATACGTACGGATCTCCCTACATATAACCAGGTCGACTATAATTCTTCTTCCCCATGCACCGATAGACTTACCTCACTAGTTATGTCTCTCCCTTTCTCGGACACACGACGGTTGATCTTCCTATGTAGTTACGTATGCTTAATCCTTGCATACCTCCCGACCCGTCTCTCACACGCACGTGCATAGATAGACAGACATCCCCTCCCTCTCTTATTGATATTGCACTCGTACCCTCCATTTGTCTAGCAGGCCTCTCCCACCATTTGTGAGACGCCACTCCACCACCAACCCTACCTTTGTCTTTCTCCCAACCTTATTCCTCTGCTACACATATCCATGGATGCTGATCAATCTCCCTCTATACATAGCTAGGTCTCTCTCCTTCTCCACACATATACTAGTCGATCTACCTCTCCATAGTTAGGTCTCTGCCCCCTCCCCCCCCCCAAAGATAGTCAAACGTTGTAGGTAGGTATCCATGCCACAGAGAAAAACTGCACCTCTGCCCTCTCAAATTCCAGTAGGCCAGCCACCATGTATCTTTGACATGGGCAAACACAAATTCGATGGCACTCTTTATCAATCGCGCAGCCACACACTTCATCCCTGTTTTTGATTCTATCGATATCTCACGCCGATGATCCCACCACTCTCTTCTCGTGGATCGCTCCCTCTATATATGATATATCCTTGACTCTGTTTCACACACATTGCATATGTTACGTTTTTTGTTTGAGATATCATTGGCACATTGCCTCGGTTTCGCACAAACCATCTCTCTCACACCCACCTACGTATGTACCTGCACCTAAAGAAGAGGTGCACGCAGGACACACGTACTACGTCTCATTCCCGGCCACACCCGCGCGGGTACACAGTGGAGTTTGTTTCTGTATGGAAAGGCAGCCCATGTGATAATTTGACACGTGTAGCGGTTGTTTACTCGAAGGAGGGTCAGATACCACGCCTAGACGGAACAAAGTTTCACTTGACGCGTTAGTATTAAATAAAGTTATATATTCCTCCTCAATGGCGCGTAGTACTGATACATCTCCAACGTATCTATAAGTTTTTATTGCTCCATGCTATTATATTATCTATTTTGGATGTTAATGGGCTTTATTTTACGCTTTTATATCATTTTGGGACTAACCTACTAACCGGAGGCCCAATCCAAATTGTTGTTTTTTTGCCTATTTTAGGGTTTCGAAGAAAAGGAATATCAGACGGAGTACAAACAGAATGAAACCTTCAGGAACGTGATTTTCTCAATGAACGTGATCCAGGAGACTTGGAGTGGGCGTCAAGAAACAATGGAGGCAGCCACGAGGCAGGGGGGCGCGCCTACCCCCCTGGGCGCGCCCTCCACCCTCATGGGCCCTCTATTGCTCCACCGACGTACTTCTTCCTCCTATATATATATCCACGTACCCCCCAAACATCCAGGAGCACCACGAAAACCTAATTCCACCGCCGCAACCTTCTGTACCCGAGAGATCCCATCTTGGGGCCTTTTTCGGAGCTCCACCGGAGGGGGCATTGATCACCAAGGGCCTCTACATCAACTCCATGGCCTCTCTGGTGATGTGTGAGTAGTTTACTTCAGACCTACGGGTCCACAGTTATTAGCTAGATGGTTTCTTCTCTCTCTTTGGATCTCAATACAAAGTTCTCCTCGATCTTCTTGGAGATCTATTCGATGTAATCTTCTTTTGCGGTGTGTTTGTCGAGATCCTATGAATTGTGGGTTTATGATCCAGTTTATCTATGAACAATATTTGATTCTCCTCTAAATTCTTTTATGTATGATTGGTTTATCTTTGCAAGTCTCTTTGAATTATCAATTTGGTTTGGCCTAGTAGATTGATCTTTTTGCAATGGGAGAAGTGCTTAGCTTTGGTTTCAATCTTGCGGTGTTCGATCCCAGTGACAGAAAGGGAACCGACACGTATTGTATTGTTGCCATCGAGGATAAAAAGATGGGGTTTATATCATATTGCATGAGTTTATCCCTCTACATCATGTCATCTTACTTAAAGCATTACTCTGTTCTCTTAAACTTAATACTCTAGATGCATGTTGGATAGCGGTCGATGTGTGGACTAATAGTAGTAGATGCAGAATCATTTCGGTCTACTTGTCTCGGACGTGATGCCTATATACATGACTGGTTGAATTTTGGATGATCAAGTTGCTTAAAAATTTATGGATGATTTTACAGAATTTTTATGCCGGATTGAATTTTGCTTCTAGAAATCTTTTAGATTCGGCCGCGGGAGGCACTTTTTTGGAAATCAATTTTATGGTTAATTATTCTCAATGGCACACTGAAAGATCTACTAGTAAAAAAATTCACGCAATTGAAGAGATCAATGTTTTGAGTGGAAAGATGGATGAACTTATGAAATTGTTTGCTAATAAGAGTGCACCTACTGATCCTAATGATATGCCTTTGTCTACTTTGAATGAGAATAATAATGAATCTATGGATGTGAATTTTGTTGGTAGGAACAATTTTGGTAATAACGCGTATAGAGGTAATTTTAATTATAGGCCGTTTCCTAGTAATTCCTCTAATAATTATGGTAATTCCTACAACAATTCTTATGGAAATTATAATAAGATGCCCTCTGATTTTGAATCTAGTATTAAAGAATTTATTACTTCACAAAAGAGTTTCAATGCTTTGATTGAAGAAAAATTGCTTAAGATTGATGAGTTGGCTAGGAACGTGGATATAATTTCTCTTGATGTTGATTCTTTGAAACTTAGATCTATTCCACCTAAGCATGATATAAATGAGTCTCTCAAAGCCATGAGTATTTCCATTGATGAGTGCAAAGAAAGAACCGCTAGGATGCGTGCTAAGAAAGATTGCTTTGTGAAAGCGTGTTCTTCTAGTTTTCATGATAATAAGGATGAAGATCTAAAAGTTATTGATGTGTATCCCATTAAATATTTGTTTTGCAATAGGAATCTTGATAATGATGGGGCTGAATATGAGCCACCTTTACCTAGAAGGCGTTCCAAAAATTCCGAGTCTTTAGATCTAGATGCTAGAATTGCTAAAAGTGGGATTGAAGAGATTAAAATGTTAGCTATCAATGAACCCACTATTTTTGATTTCAAGGAATTTGATTATGATAATTGCTCTTTGATAGATTGTATTTCCTTGTTGCAATCCGTGCTAAATTCTCCTCATGCTTATAGTCAAAATAAAGCTTTTACTAAACATATCGTTGATGCTTTGATGCAATCTTATGAAGAAAAACTTGAGTTGGAAGTTTCTATCCCTAGAAAACTTTATGATTAGTGGGAACCTACAATAAAAATTAAAAGATCATGAGTATTATGCCTTGTGTGATTTGGGTGCTAGTGTTTCCACGATTTCAAAAACTTTGTGTGATTTGCTAGGTTTTCGTGATTTTGATGATTGTTCTTTGAACTTGCACCTTGCGGATTCCACTATTAAGAAACCCATGGGAAGAATTAATGATGTTCTTATTGTTGCAAATAGGAATTATCTGCCCGCAGATTTCATTGTTCTTGACATAGATTGCAATCCTTCATGTCCTATTATTCTTGGTAGACCTTTCCTTAGAACGATTGGTGCAATTATTGATATGAAGGAAGGGAATATTAAATTCCAATTTCCATTTAGGAAAGGCATGGAACACTTCCCTAGAAATAAAGTTAAATTATCATATGAATCTATTATGAGAGCCACTTATGGATTGCCTACCAAAGATAGCAATACCTAGATCTATCTTCGCTTTTACGCCTAGCTAGGGGCGTTAAACAATAGCGCTTGTTGGGAGGCAACCCAATTTTATTTTTATTCCTTGCTTTTTGCTCCTATTTAGTAATAAATAATTTATCTAGCCTCTGTTTTGGGTGTGTTTTTGGTGTTTAATTAGTGTTTGTGCCAATTAGAACTGTTGGGAAGACTTGGGGAAAGTCTTTTTGATCTTGCTGTAAAAAAAAGAAACTTTAGCGCTCACGAGAATTGCTGCCATTTTTATTTGGAAAGTTATATTTAGTTAATTATTTTTGAAGATGATTAATAGATAAATTCCTCACGTCCAGAAATTTATTTTAGAATTTTTTGGGTTCCAGAAGTTTGTGTTAGCTACAGATTACTACAGACTGTTCTGTTTTTGACATATTCTGTTTTTCGTGTGTTCTTTGCTTATTTTGATGAATCTATGGCTAGTAAAGAGTTTATAAACCATAGAGAAGTTGTAATACAGTAGGTTTAACACCAATATAAATCAAGAATGAGTTCATTATAGTACCTTGAAGTGGTGTTTTGTTTTGTTTCGCTAACAGAGCTCACGAGATTTTCTATTTTGAGTTTTGTGTTGTGAAGTTTTCAAGTTTTGGGTAAAGATTTGATGGATTATGGAACAAGGAGTGGCAAGAGCCTAAGCTTGGGAATGCCCATGGCACCCCAAGGTAAAATTCAAGGACACCAAAAAGCCTAAGCTTGGGGATGCCCCGGAAGGCATCCCCTCTTTCGTCTTCGTCTATCGGTAACTTTATTTGGAGCTATATTTTTATTCACCACATGATATGTGTTTTGCTTGGAGAGTCTTGTATGATTTGAGTCTTTGCTTTTTAGTTTACCACAATCATGCTTTCTGTACACACCTTTTGAGAGAGACTCACATGATTTGAAATTTATTAGAATACTCTATGTGCTTCACTTATATCTTTTGAGCTATATAGTTTTTGCTCTAGTGCTTCACTTATATATTTTAGAGCACAGCGATGGTTTTGTTTTATAGAAACTATTGTTATCTCATGCTACACTTATATTATTTTGAGAGTCCTTTAGAACAACATGGCAATAATAAAAACTTTCATACAAGTGCATTTAATACTATGAGAAGTTTGATACTTGATAATTGTTTTGAGATATGGTGATGGTGATATTAGAGTCATGCTAGTTGAGTAGTTGTGAATTTGAGAAATACTTGTGTTAAAGTTTGTGATTCCCATAGCATGCACGTATGGTGAACCGTTATGTGATGAAGTCGGAGCATGATTTGTTTATTGATTGTCTTCCTTATGAGTGGCGGTCGGGGACGAGCGATGCTCTTTTCCTACCAATTTATCCCCCTAGGATCATGCACGTAATACTTTTCTTTGATAACTTGTAGATTTTTGCAATAAGTATGTGAGTTCTTTATGACTAATGTTGAGTCCATGGATTATACGCACTCTCACCCTTCCACCATTGCTAGCCTCTCTAGTATCGCGCAACTTTCGGCAGTACCATAAACCCACCATATACCTTCCTCAAAACAGCCACCATACCTACCTATTATGGCATTTCCATAGCCATTCCGAGATATATTTCCATGCAACTTTCCATCGTTCCGTTATTATGACACGCTTCATCATTGTGATATTGCTTGCATGGTCATGTAGTTGACATCGTATTTGTGGCAAAGCCACCATTCATAATTTTAATACGTGTCTCTCATGCATCATTGAACATCCCGGTACACCGCCGGAGGCATTCACATAGAGTAATATTTTGTTCTAAGTATCGAGTTTGAATTTTTGAGTTGTAAGTAAATAAAGTGTGATGATCATCATTATTAGAGCATTGTCCCAGTGAGGAAAGGATGATGGAGACTATGATTCCCCCACAAGTTGGGATGAGACTCCGGACAATAAAAAAGAGAAAAAAAAAGAGGCCAAAAAAAAGGAAAGAAGGCCCAAAAAAGAAAATGAGAGAAAAAGAGAGAAGGGACAATGCTAATATCCTTTTCCACACTTGTGCTTCAAAGTAGCACCATGATCTTCATGATAGAGAGTCTCCTATGATATCATTTTCATATACTAGTGGGAATTTTACATTATAGAACTTGGCTTGTATATTCCAATGATGGGCTTCCTCAAATTGCCCTAGGTCTTCATGAGAAAGCAAGTTGGATGCACACCCACTTAGTTTCTTTTGTTGAGCTTTCATATACTTATAGCTCTAGTGCATCTGTTGCATGGCAATCCCTACTCACCCACATGGATATCTATTAATGGGAATCTCCATAGCCCGTTGATACGCCTAGTTGATGTGAGACTATCTTCTCCTTTTTGTCTTCTCCACAACCACCATTCTATTCCACCATATAGTGCTATATCCATGGCTCACGCTCATGTATTGCGTGAAGATTGAAAAAGTTTGAGAACATAAAAAGTATGAAACAATTGCTTGTCTTGTCATCGGGGTTGTGCATGATTTAAATATTTTGTGTGGTGAAGATAGAGCATAGCCAGACTATATGATTTTGTAGGGATAACTTTCTTTGGCCATGCTATTTTGAGAAGACATAATTGCTTAGTTAGTATGCTTGAAGTATTATTATTTTTATGTCAATATTAAACTTTTATCTTGAATCTTACGGATCTGAACATTCATGACACAATAAAGAAAAATTACATTGAGAAATATGTTAGAAAGCATTCCAGACCAAAAATTCTTCTTTTATCATTTACCTACTCGAGGACAAGCAGGAATTAAGCTTGAGGATACTTGATATGTCTCCAACGTATCTATAATTTTTTATTGCTCCATGCTATTATATTATCTATTTTGGATGTTAATGGGCTTTATTTTACACTTTTGTATCATTTTTGGGACTAACCTACTAACCGGAGGCCCAACCCAAATTGCTGTTTTTTTGCCTATTTTAGGGTTTCGAAGAAAAGGAATATCAAACGGAGTCCAAACGGAATGAAACCTTCGGGAACGTGATTTTCTCAACGAACGTGATCCATGAGACTTGGAGTGGGCGTCAAGAAACAACAGAGGCAGCCACGAGGCAGGGGGGTGCGCCTACCCCCTGGGCGCGCCCTCCACCCTCGTGGGCCCTCCGTTGCTCCACCGACGTACTTCTTCCTCCTATATATATATATCCATGTACCCCCCCGAACATCCAGGAGCACCACGAAAACCTAATTCCACCGCCGCAACCTTCTGTACTCGAGAGATCCCATCTTGGCGCCTTTTCCGGAGCTCCACCGGAGGGGGCATTGATCACGGAGGGCCTCTACATCAACTCCATGGCCTCTCCGGTGATGTGTGAGCAGTTTAGTTCAGACCTACGGGTCCATAGTTATTAGCTAGATGGCTTCTTCTCTCTCTTTGGATCTCAATACAAAGTTCTCCTTGATCTTCTTGGAGATCTATTCGATGTAATCTTCTTTTGCGGCGTGTTTGTCGAGATCCGATGAATTGTGGGTTTATGATCCAGTTTATCTATGAACAATATTTGATTCTCCTCTGAATTCTTTTATGTATGATTTGTTTATCTTTGCAAGTCTCTTCGAATTATCAGTTTGTTTGGCCTACTAGATTGATCTTTCTTGCAATGGGAGAAGTGCTTAGCTTTGGGTTCAATCTTGCGGTGTTTGATCCCAGTGACAGAAAGGGAACCGACACGTATTGTATTGTTGCCATCGAGGATAAAAAGATGGGGTTTATATCATATTGCATGAGTTTATCCCTCTACATCATGTCATCTTACTTAAAGCATTACTCTGTTCTCTTGAACTTAATACTCTAGATGCATGCTGGATAGCGGTCGATGCGTGGAGTAATAGTAGTAGATGCAGAATCGTTTCGGTCTACTTGTCTCGGACGTGATTCCTATATACATGATCATACCTAGATATTCTCATAACTATGCTCAATTCTATCAATTGCTCGACAGTAATTCGTTTACCCACCGTAATACTTATGCTCTTGAGAGAAGCCAGTAGTGAAACATATGGCCCCTGGGCCTATCTTCCATCATATTAATCTTCCAATATTTAGTTATTTCTATTGGTGTTTATTTTACTTTGCATCTTTTATTTCTCTTTATCATAAAAATACCAAAAATATTATCTTATCATATCTATAAGATCTCAGTCTCGTAAGTGACCGTGAAGGGATTTACAACCCCTTTATCACGTTGGTTGCGAGGTTCTTATTTGTTTGTGTAGGTGCGTGGGACTTGAGCATGATCTCCTACTGGATTGATACCTTGGTTCTCAAAAACTGAGGGAAATACTTATGCTACTTTGCTGCATCACCCTTTCCTCTTCAAGGGAAAACCAACGCAGTGCTCAAGAGGTAGCAAGTACAGAATATAAAACGATTGCCGTGGGGAAAATGGAAAAATCCGCTCCACTATATACAATGGAGCCTAGCTGCCGGGGTTTGTCTCTTGTCACACCATCTCACACAAGGCGGTGGTGGCCTCTCTCTCTCACCGTTGGTCAGTGATCTGGCCTCATCCCGTCTGCCAGCGAAAAGGGAGGATGTGCATCATTTCTCCGTTCGACAGCGTTGAGGCAGCACGTACCGATTTGCGGTACCCACCGTTCTCTCTGACCAAGCTCCGGCGCGGTAGGGCCTTCACCACCTTCTCGTTGCCGCAGTATGGGCAGATCCCGGTCGCCGCCGCCCTCTTAGTAACATCCCAACGACCCTCAGGTACATCTTCCTCCGGCGTTGCTCCACTTCCCATCTTCCCACGTTGCTGCATGCGGATCTTCTTTAATTGTTTGCTTAAAACGTATCTCGGTCGGCGTACTTTCCATCTTGCAATCTCGTCCTCAAACCATTTTTGATAAACCACCATGCTGCTATATTTCCCTTATTACATGGAATATGCTTATTTTTTGTAGGCTTATGTGTCTTCAACTCGTGTTATTTGCTAGTAATTGTTTCCTTTCTACCTCGTTTTTGCAAACAGGGCTATCCATTTCACCTTGTTGCTATTGCGACCTTTTGGTGAACTGCACATATCACTTTTTTTCTTAAGAGTGTTTTGTGCAGTTCCGCCAAAATGTCACACGGGCAACATTTTTACATTTCTGTGGGACTGCAGAAAGGGAGATTGGTTTTGCTATCCTCCTCATCCAACTCCGTGCCTAATCTTCTCCAACAAGTAGTTAGTCCTAAAGAGAGATCGCAGAGGTGATTGGCTTCTATTTGTGTGTGTTATGTTTCATCATCTAGTTCCACTATTATTGTAATCACACTGACTGGATATCTTTGCAAACAAGGATGGTCAGCTCGATTTTAGTGGAGCTGCACATAATGATTGGATTGTGGTGTCCTCCATACACCCCCTTTTTGGCTACAACGCTGGGTGAAACTAGCTGCCAAGCAATGAACATTGTGCCCAGGAAATGGACCCATGCCTACAAACAGCATCAATCAACTATATACTTTTCTTTATTTGTACACCTTCTCACAACTTTGTCTTCAGTTGTGATGCAAATATTGGCGCTGATCTGCGAACCATTGAGATGCATTAGCAGCCATGGTAGTTTCATTTGTATTTGAAGGAATGTTGTAACGAGATAATCTTGAGGCAAGAGGACACATGAATCCTAAGTTGAAACCTTTTTTTTCCTGTGGGAACCAAAGTTGAAACCTTCATATCATCACAGTACAATTTCACTAAAATTATGCGCACATATAAACAAATCCTGAAGGACTGGTAGCAATGCCAGAAACAACTCAACTTTGTTTCGCCGACATGTGGGACACCCTTCATCCGGCTCCACGTGTCATGCATCAATATTGAGTGCACAACTGTAGGGAAGGATTCACCCTGGTCGTTGCGTCGCATTAGTAATGACTAGTGAGCAATCAAATCACAGAGCCCCACCTTTGCCACAGTAAGTTGCTCGGACGAAGCAACCATCATTTCTCTGTTCCTTGAATCCTTCGGTACTCCCATATTCCTAGAGTAATAAGTTGCTCGGGCGAAGCAACCATCACTTCACCTTTCCCACAATAAGTACCTCCTTGGGGCCACTGAAAAATCACTTTTCTCTCTCCATCAAGTGCATTTATGGTCAATCTAACCCTGTCACTGAAACACCTCTTTGGCTACAGTTAGTTCAGGGTTAGTCATGAGTTAGTCTAACCTCTAGCTAAGTTAGAGTATCCAAACGGGAGCAGTATAGGACATGCAAGTTGCTCAAAGCATACAGTCAAATTCGTACGTGAAAGGATCTTTTTTCTTTTTGAAAACGGAATGTGAAAGGATCTTCGAATGATATAATTTTCAAATTATATAAAATCTTATCAATAGTCAAAGGCATCCTCAAAGAATACATTAGGCCCTACTCCCTCCGTCTAGGTGTATAAGTCACCTTACGAAAACCAAATAATCCCAAAATACTTAGGCGCGGTGCATTAACTCCCACCTCGTTTCTTGTTTCTTGACATATCCACCAATAAGAGATGTGGGGCATGCATGTTTTCAATGACTTAGACTACCAAACACGACATGCAATGGTTAGTTCATTGCGTGCAATGCTATTAATTAGCAAATAAATATTAATTTCTCTCATTTTCCCCTCTTCCTTGGTCACGGTGCACAATCTAAGATGACTTATTCACTAGATGGAGGGAGTATATAAAATCTTACCAATAGTCAAAACCAAGTGTTACTACTACACCAAACAAGTTCAAAATGAGAAACTGGACCCACTCACGGCATGACACGCCTGTCTCATTTGGTACATCGGTCAAAGCGCTTCCTCTTCTTGGCATAACAATAGAGTACAGTAATTTTTTTAGAATGCTCTTGGCATGTCGCTAACAAGTGATGAGTTAACCGACCTCAATAGACGGCAAAAACGCCAGCCCGCCACACTTTGAGAGAGACGAGGAGCGAGAAGCGATACGGGCTGGTGGATTACTAGAGCTAGGTGTTGCACGGAGGCCAAGAAATATGGTGATAGCGTGGGTTGGCCACGTACAGTATGATGTAACTACACTGGGCTTCCGTGTTTCGTACTCTTCCGGTCTTCTGTGGAGATGATTGGTTGCTTTTATATTGCTAAATAATATTAAATATTATGAGTGCAGACGCTCCACCATGAGGTTCCTTGCTCCTTCTCGGTCGTTGAGAATCTATGTTCTTCCACTCTCTTCTTTACACGAGCTTTGTTCATCCTTTTGCCAACACGCGAGACATCTAGCATCAAGGTGCACGTTTCATGCAAGAAAATAGAGATAAGCAATGCGTAAGTGAGTCGTGCACTGCGATGGCACCTAGTACTACATAATATTTTTCCTCCTCGATGGCACGTGAATAGTGCACGTACTCAATCACGGAGCACGGGATGGTAGCCATGGACATGGTCGGCCCTTTTTGGAGAGAGTACTAAATACATATTAAATTTGATGTTTCCCGTCAACTCGCAGAACGACGAGAAGCACACACTGAATGATGGAGCACGGGATGGTAGCCATGGACATGGTCAACCATTTTTGGAGACTACTTTTGATGTGTCCGGTCTACTCGAAAACAAGGAGAAGCTTTTCTTAGTACACTATCGACTGTAGTACCATCATCATTGTTCGACTTTCGGAATAGGCAAAGAGCCAAGCGCACTGTCACCTACTCACAGTATAACTGGCCATGTTTGCACAAACTTTTTAACGTAGTACCTGAGTGTATTGCTCCAGTGGTCATCACACGTGAGCCAATCGATTTGCACCCTTCCACTCTCCATTTTGTCTTGCGTTCCTTCCTCCGTCTAGCATGCTGACAAGTGGGACCAATGCTCATGTATGCCAACGCGGTAGTTAATTATTTTGCAAGAGTCAGCTATCACACCCTTTCGATGCCATGTCAATGTACCCACTAGAAACAAGTTATACTTGTTCGGTTCAACCACCTCCCTAGGTGTTTGGAGAGGAATTGGCCTACGCCGCCTGCCCACCTATAGAACCGCCTCACACTTAATGTTTATTTGCTAATTAATAGCATGGCATGCAATGAACTAACCACTGCATTTCGTGTTTGCTAGTCTCAAGTCATTAAAAGCATGCACACCCACATATCTTATTGGTTGATATGTCAAGAAACAAGAAACGAGGTAGAAGTTCATGCACCGTGCCTAAGTATTTTGGGATTATTTGGTTTTTGTAAGATGACACCTAGACGGAGGGAGTATTATACTTGAAGGCTACAAGGATGGCTATAGATGACGTGGCAGTGTCATGTAGCCATCAGCTGGTTATACTATTAACCATGCTCTTATAATACTCCTATATTTAGGAACGGAGGGAGTAGTTGGCATTCATGATACTACCTATAATACTCCCATTACAACCAGCCTGGTAGAATTAAAATACCTAATCTAAATGGTCACCGCCCGATCTCTTTGTCCTCCTCCAGCATCCGGCAGAAGAAGAATCGAGCAAGACACCGGCGAATACCCTCGGCGGTGTCCTTCATGGGATACAATCGGCGGCGGCCTCCTGTGTTCTACATTTCCTCGATGATGGCGGCGGGCGGGGACATGCTTCCTGTCACCTCGTCCACATCCGCGTAGCCACATCACCTTGTTGACATCCGCGGCGGCTTATTTCTTTGCCTGCATGTCGCGGTTACGCGCGTGTCGATGGCGGATGGCGCAGTGGCAGACACTGGAGGCGCTGTATGACGCGGCGGCGTCGAGGGCAGCGATGATGCCCGTGCCGCCATGCTCCCCGAGAAGCCGGCGTGGAGCAACTCGGCACTCTTCCTCGAGCCGTATTTGAGAGGCTAACCTGCGGAACCACGCGCTGGCTTAGTGCGGCAACTGCCTCTGACGGGCTAGGCGAGGTAGGTGGAGAAGCGAGCTGCCGGGCTCGGCGGGCCATCCAGACGGCTTTTATGCCGGAGAACTGCTCTTCCTGCTCGTCGGATGCCGCCGAAAGAGTGGACAAAATGGTGAAAGGAGGAGCTTAGCCAACATCCTGCTCCTGAACGGACATGTGTGGCTGGAGTTGGTTTCTCGCATTCCACGCGGGTTTCTATATCTATACTATCTTCTTCTTCTATTCTTCTATTTCTATCTTCTATCTATATATAGTGTACCAATTTTAAGTAGGACTAAGAACATCAATCATAACCGTTGATCTTCTAGATCCAATGGCCAATATCAGTAGGATTCACATGAACAGTACACTGCTGCTACCTCACCTGTGTTATAGAATAATCATGTACCCTTTCTATAAAAAAGAAGCCCATAACTAGCTCCAATGGGCTATGTTGCCACATGACCACCAGATGGTTTGATTGAGCCCAGTAGAGATGGTTTAGTACGAGAATGTGGATATTTATCAAAAAAAGAACACATGCAAAAAGTGAAGCAATGTGCAGTTCTTGTTAAATGAACGTACCGTTTTATGGCATGAATACTACTTCCCACTTTTACAATATTGAACTAATATCAACATTTATACATCACTATAATTTATTTTTCTTTGAATCTATTAGCACATATATTACTTCTTTTCCCTTTTACCAAAACCACTCTGTTATATTAAGACGTGCCTTGCCCGTGTATACATACTAGTCTATATATAGTGTACCAATGTTAAGTAGGACTAAGAACATCAATCATAACTCCATAGGTTCATCGTGATGCAAGAGGTGCGAGCCGAGGAACACTGTTGGAGACACCCCCCATAATTTTCCTCATCATCATGTGAGTCCTAGAAGATCTCACCCACATCATCATTAGGCATGCATCCGCCTCATAGACAACATGCACAGAAGGAGTAGAGGCAACTGGGGATGCACCACGTCGTGGGCACTCCGTACGTGCTCGTGTGCGTGCAGCATGCGTGCTTTTCCATCGGTGCTACCTCTAAGGCCGAGGTTGCGGTCGTCTTCGTCTCTGGCTAGTCATTGAGCAACGACGGCAAAGAGGTGCTGCGAGAGATGCGTAGGCGCCGTTGTGTGCAAGCTTCGCCATAGCACGACGAACCGGACATCGCCGCAGATGGCGCACGCCTCCATGCAGTCGCGTGTGTGCGCATGCATGTGTTATTCACGAGCATTCTGCGGCCATGTGTGTGTGCATGCATGTGTTGTGTACGTGCGTTGTGTGCTCCATGATGTGCGCGTTTGTGCATGAGTTGGATCGGCATGAGTTAGTGCGTTGGCGTGTGTACATGCATGGCTGCATGCGTCCTGTAAATGTGTGGCTTCGTGCGTGGTTATCAATACTTCCTCCGTCTCGGTTTATAAGACATGCGTGTCGTTCTAGGTTGTCAATTTAACTAGCTAAATATGTATCATATTGTATGAAAAATATATGTTTAAAACTACATCTAGTTAAGAATCTAATGATATACTTCTGGTGACATATAACTCATATTTAGTTAGTCAAATCGATGACCTAGAACTACGCACACGCCCTATAAACCGAGACAGAGGGAGTATACACTAATAAAATATCTTCAACTTAGCATCCTGATGTATCATCTCTAGTGGTTAGCAAAGAGTTCATGTTCTTTTATTTGTTTATAGGTGGGCAGGTAGCAAAAAATAGGGGAAAACATGCAAGGTTCCTTGCAAACGCTCCACCGTGAGGTTCCTTACTCCTTCTCGGTCGTCGGGAATCTATGTTCTTCCCCTCTTTTTTTACGTGAGATTTGTTCATCCTTTTGCCAACACGCGAGACATCTAGCATCAAGGTGCACGTGTCATGCAATAAAATGCAGATAATCAGATAAGCAGTGCGTAAGTGAGTCGTGCACTTCGATGGCACCTACTCCTACTACGCAATATTTTTTCTCCTCGATGGCACGTGAATAGTGCATGTACTCAACGACGGAGCACATGATTGTAGCCATGACATGGTCAGCCCTTTTTTGGAGAGAGTATGTACTAAATAACTTTGATGTGTCCCTTCAACTCGCAGAACGACGAGAAGCTTGCTTACTACGCCTTCTCCCTCGCCAACGCATGCGCGGTGGCTCACAGCATGAGGAGAAACTTTTGCTTACAAGAGGTGGACATGCAGTAGTTCTTTTGGTGTAAGATTGCGAGAAGTACTACTGTAGTACCACCATTATTGTTCGACTTATGAAAGAGGTGAAGAGCCAAGCGCAAGGCTAGCCATAGTGGGAGTAACATAAGTAGGAGTACATCCTTTTTTATTCTAGAAACAACCACACATGAATATTGGACGGTAGCAGCACATCAACTGAATCAAAAATCGAAACCTTCCCACCCGGCGCCAGCTGAGCTCGCCGCTCCACATTGATGGCAGGTCAGGGAGACACGACCTCTCACTGCTTCCGCCGTTGAAGCAGCGCGCCGATCGAGGGCACCGCCCGCTGCACACCTGGCATTTCAGACTACACATACTTTGTGAGACAAAATGTGGGGCCATTATTAATGATATAGTATTATACTAAAGGTACTAACTATTGTAAGCAGGCTACGCATAATACTAGATGATGTGTCAGCTTCATATAGCTGGATGTTGGCTATACTATTAACCAAGCTCTAAGTGTGGTGTGAGTTGGAAAATTTATTAAGTCATTAATTAATAATTAACGGACGCCTTAATTACTCAGCCGTTTCTGATTCTTTTGGATAGTGGGGCTATTATTGACTTGGACATGGGGTTTGGGCCAAATGCCTACTATTATGTAGCACTTGGTCTTACTCGCACGACCGACCTGACATGCTCCACCCTAGCCGCCGCTGTAGCATATGGTTTCGCACCATTCCAGATCTTAGCGCCGCCATGCAATTCTTCTCCATCCCTCCTTCCCGCGTGCACCGCGATAAGGGACAACAGTCCTCCGAACCCCGCCATCCTATACGGGAGAGGGGCGATCAGGTTTTTGGGGAGCACATTCATGTGACTACTGCCAGTGACGACTTCCTCAACGACAGCCTTCTTCCCTGACCTCGGTAACCTCTTCATCAACGACATGAGTGACAACATCAACCACAACGGTTCTGCTCCTGCTGTACAGTATGTGATTCTGTCCTCCTGGTTTAGTCTGCATCATTACTTTGATCTTTGCAATTGTCGTCATGATCTATTTACTGTTGATTCGGATTACATCTCATAGTAAATTGCTCATATATTCAACAATCCAATCCAAAAACCTGATTATAGGCAATTTACTCCGAGTGGTTTTGCTGCGCTTTTGAAGCCGCCTACTTTTAAGGGGGTGCAATATAAAAGGTGGTGCACAAGAGCAGTATATTGGTTTCAGATCATGTACTGCTATGACGCCACTAAGGGTAAGCCTGAGGGTGATCTTAATCCTACACAACAGGAAGCTTTTGAGAACATGGATACCCTCTTCAAAGCCGCCTTGGTGAGTGTTCTTGAAGATTCCATTGTGGATTCATATATGTCATTTGACAGCGGCAAAGACATGTGGGCTGCGCTCGAGGCCACGTTTGGGACCTCGGGCGCTGGCAACGAGTTGTACGTCATGGAGCTATTATGTGACTACAAGATGACTGATGAGCACTCTGTTGTTCAGCAGACTCATGAGATACAGTCACTCGCTAAGGAACTTGAGTACTTCAAGTGTGTGTTGCTAGGAAAAATTTTTGTTGGGACCATCATTGCCAAGCTTCCACCTTCGTGGAACGATTTGGCTACTTCTTTGAAAAACAAGAGACATGAGTTTCTCGTTTTGAATCTCATTAGCACTCTTCATTTTGAAGAGAAAGGGAGAGCAAAAGACACACGTGCTTGGGTTGTTGAGGGAGCTTCTAGTGCCCACATGGTACACGAGAAGAACTTCCAGCCCAACCAACCCCAAAACAACAAGAAAAAATCTCAGGGGAAAGGCAAGTTTGATGCAAAGTACAAGCCGTCACATTCTACCAACTTCAAGAAGAATTCTCATAACGGGAAGGGATACAAACCTCAATTTTGGTAGCACCGCACAAAACATATATGGTTGCATCTACCTACTGTCAGCTAACCTCATGGTGCTCCAGGTATTCCTACATTCGTAACTAGGTACAATCACCACCACAAGATGAAATAAGCTTATTCGTACATTGACTTGCTGATTGCAGTGCGGAACGATCATGTCATGTGTGGAGTAGCAAACAAGCAGTGCAGCCAAAGGTGGAAATCAACCAAGGACTTATGAAATTATATATAATCTTCCTCAAGCAGGTCAGTATCCCCTTCGTCCAGATGATCATGTTTTCTCATGTCAAGCTATTGATATGTGCTACTATTTTGCAACACCGTTTAAGTATAGCTATTGTTTTCCTATCTTTTTAGATTCGGGACAATGAAGATGATTTCAGGGGAACTGCACAATATGGACTCATGTTGAGTCATCTCTATTGCCTCATGTGTTTGCTGCAAATGTGTCAGCATCAATTGCAACATGAGGCAGCTAGCTAGCTGTGGAGTTGCCAACATGCTCAAATTGCTTGCAACATTGAGAAGAAACAAGCATGCCTAGGAAATTAATGTGTGCGTAGGGAGGCCCTTTGCTCAGAGAAGCATCGACCGATTTTATTTATTTCCACACCTTCTCACAGCTTTGTATTGGTTATAGTATGGTGAATCATCGAGATGCATAAACATGCTGAACTTTTGTTCTTTTGAATGTTAGTATGCATACCGTATCTTCTGAAGCTTAGTTTAATGTAAATGTTGACTAGCCTGTGAACCTTCACAATCTAGTAAGTATATTGTAGGCCTGTTATTTGACACCTCACTTTGCCGCGCTATGAGACGAGTGTGAGTGTCTGCATCCAGTACCGCATCCTCTAATTTGGTGGATGCCAAGTTGAAAAAGGTTATCGATGAGTAGCCATAAGCTGGAGGCGTCTCTTTTTTTTTCTTTCGAATGGGCAATAAGCTGGAGAGTGTCTCGGGCTGCCTCTAGCACAAGGCCCTCCAATACAAAATACGGGCAGCCGACTGGGCTGATACAAAAGCCTATGCATCTTAAAGCCCATTTGTTTTTGTTTTTTGCGAGGAGAAGCCCATATTTCTTGAAGAGGGGAGATCCCAGGAAAACCCTCCTTCCTCCTCGCTTCCACTTACGCTTCCGTCTCGCCCCAATTCCCCCCAGCTCCCCATCTTCCTCACTCTTCCAAAAAACTGCTCACCTTCTTCCTCACTCGTACAGAAAACTCCTGCTCCTCTTCTTCCACTCCTACAAAAAAACCCAACCCTCCTTCTTCCCCACTCACACTGCCACTAGGCTCGTCTCTGGCTACTTTGCTCAAACACGTGAGCTCGGCGCGACGCCCACAAGGAAAATGGAGTCGGCTGGCCCCGGCGCCAAGAAGATGAGGCTCCCGCCAGCAGTGACGCCGGTTGTAGATCCCGCACCTGGCATCGCTGGGAGACGTGGCGAGCCCCTCTCCCCCCACACAAGGATCTGAAGAACTGGTGGAATCTCCGGTGGACTACATCAGCGATCTCCCGGACGTCATCCTTGAGGAGATCATCTCGCTTCTCCCCACCAAGGATTGCTGCCGCACAGAAGTCCTCTCAACTCGGTGGCGCCCTCTATGGCGCACCGCGCCCCTTAATCTCGACTGTCGTCAGATATTTGTCCTTCCTGAATTTGATCTCCTCGGAGCCATCGTCTCCTCTCACCAGCAGGGCCCCGTTCAACGCCTCTACATCCTGACACGCTACCTGCTGTCCATAACCAACACGGTGGACGCTTGGCTAACATCCCTTGAATTCAGAAAACTCCAGCAATTTGAGTTCTACCATTACCATGAAAGTTTCATACCACGAACATAACAAGAATTCGTGCCCACACCACCATTGTCCATCTCACGGTTTTCCTCCTCTCTCCACACTGCCACCTTCGCCCGGTGCCATCTACCAGACGATCTGCTACAAATGCTTCGACTCCCACTACTAAAAATACTTTCGCTTGTGGTGGTTTATCTGTCAGAGGCCTCACTGCACAGAATCATCCACTCCAGTTGCCCTGCCCTGGAGCGCTTGCTGATTGTTTTGGGAATAGAAATCCCTATCAGTTGTCTCTAAATAAAGTCGCCTCACCTTAAAAGCATTGGAATTTGTTTTGAAGGACAGCAGCTCATCATCGAAGATGCCCCTTCACTTGAACGATTGCTCCTTGATAATTGTTATAAACCTTCGCAAATAATTGTCGTCTCTACGCCCAAACTGGAGACCTTGGGTGTAATTCGTGATCCGTTTAATGATCACAAAGAGTTAGTGTTTGGCTCCTCACTTTTTCAGGTACCGTATATTATCATCTGCACATTTGTAATCATAAGATGCATTTTTCATTTTTGTGCATAAGTTTTATATCATCTTGGAGTACACTTTGGGTACTAATATTATGTTATATCCTCAATGAAGAGTTTTTCCATGGATAGCTTATCAATGCTGCTAGATTCTGTCAAGATCTTATATATCGGAATGTATAGTTATCATCTGAACATAATTATTGTCTTGCTACGATGCTTTCGGTCTCTGGAGAATATATATATGGAGGTGATGATTTCATGCACACTGAAAGACTTTATATATTGTACTAGAATTAACCATTCAGCTGTTACTCTTTTGACATACTCTTTTTTCATACCTTAACTGTTTTCAAATCTTCATGTCTACTTAGGTACTGCAAGTACATGGACAAAAACGTATAACTAATCGGTGGCGTAATAAGCACCAGAATTTTCTAAGTTCTCATGACATTCGTTTGAGGACAATAACGATGGAAGGATATGCATCCAACCAGGCAAGCAGAAGATTTGTCACATTCTTCCTGTTGAATGCGAGGTTACTATTGTCCCTGAGGCTTAAGTTTTACCGCAAGAGATTTCTCACGGAAGGACACGTTGAAGAGCAAAAAAAGAAGTTCCAGGTGGACAAATGGGCTTCTAAACGTGCACGACTTCTATTTACAACAAGTTGTAGTCATCATGCAATAAATTTTTATGCACAGGATGTTGATTTTATGGATCAGACCTATCCATTTGTTTGTGACTGCGAAAAAGAGTGGTTGGGTTATGATACGCCCATTTTGCATCATGCTTTTATATCGATATTTATTGCATTATGGGCTGTTATTACACATTATGTCACAATACGTATGCCTATTCTCTCTTATTTTACAAGCTTTGCAAGAAGAGGGAGAATGCCGGCAGCTGGAATTCTAGGCTGGAAAAGGAGCAAATATTAGAGACCCATTATGCACAACTAAAAAAGTCCAGAAACTCCATGGAAGATAGTTTTGGAATATATAAAAAATATTGGGCGAAGAAAGCACCGAAGGGGGGCCACCCACCATCCACGAGGGTGGGGGGAGCGCCCTACCCCCTGGGCGCGCCCCCTGTCTCATGGGCCCCCTGGCAGGCCTCCGGTGCCCATCTTTGGCTATATGAAGTCTTTCGCCCTGGAAAAAATCATAAGCAAGCTTTCAGGATGAAACACCGCCGCCACGAGGCGGAACCTTGGCGAAACCAATCTAGGGCTCTGGCGGAGCTGTTCTGTCGGGGAAACATCCTTCCGGGAGGGGGAAATCATCACCATCATCATCACCATCGGTCCTCTCATCGGGAGGGGGTCAATCTCCATCAACATCTTCACCAGCACCATCTCATCTCAAACCCTAGTTCATCTCTTGTATCCAATCTTTGTCCCAAAACCTCAGATTGGTACCTGTGGGTTGCTAGTAGTGTTGATTACTCCTTGTAGTTGATGCTAGTTGGTTTATTTGGTGGAAGATCATATGTTCAGATCCTTTATGCATATTAATATCCCTCTGATTATGAACATGAATATGATTTGTGAGTAGTTATGTTTGTTCCTGAGGACATGGGAGAAGTCTTGCTATAAGTAGTCATGTGAATTTGGTATTCGTTTGATATTTTGATGAGATGTATGTTGTCTTTCCTCTAGTGGTGTAATGTGAATGTCGACTACATGACACTTCACCATTGTTTGGGCCTAGGGGAAGGCATTGGTAATTACTAAGTAGATGATGGGTTGCTAGAGTGACAGAAGCTTAAACCCTAGTTTATGCGTTGCTTCGTAAGGGGCTGATTTGGATCCATATGTTTCATGTTATGGTTAGGTTTACCTTAATACTTCTTTTGTACTTGCGGATGCTTGCAAGAGGGGTTAATCATAAGTGGGATGCTTGTAGAAGAAAGGGCAGTACCCAAGCACCGGTCCACCCACATATCAAATTATCAAAGTACCGAACGCGAATCCTATGAGCGTGATGAAAACTAGCTTGACGATAATTCCCATGTGTCTTCGGGTGCGCTTTCCTTTATATAAGAGTTTGTCCAGGGGTGTCATTTGCTACAAAAAGGATTGGGCCATCTTGCTGCACCTTATTTACTTTTATTACTTGTTACCCATTACAAATTACCTTATCACAAAACTATCTGTTACCGATAATTTCAGTGCTTGCAGAGAATACCTTACTGAAAACTGCTTATCATTTCCTTCTGCTCCTCGTTGGGTTCGACACTCTTACTTATTGAAAGGAATAGATAGATACCCTATACTTGTGGGTCATTAAGACACTTTTCTGGCACCGTTGCCGGGGACTAAAGCGCCTTTGGTAGGTGGAATTTGGTAAGGAAAAATTTATATAGTGTGCTGAAATTTACTGTCACTTTTTACTATGGAACATAATCCTTTGAGGGGCTCGTTCTGGGTATCTTCACCCCGACCAGTAGAGCAAAGAATTGCTCCTCAACCTACCGACCCTTCTGAAAATGTTTACTTTGAAATTCCTTCGTGTATGATAGAGAAACTGCTGACTAACCCTTTTACAGGAGATGGAACATTACATCCCGATTTGCACTTAATCTATGTGGATGAAGTTTGTGGATTATTTAAGCTTGCAGGTATGCCCAAGGATGTTATCAAGAAGAAGGTATTCCCTTTATCTTTTAAGGGAAAGGCATTGACATGGTTTAGGCTATGTGATGATATTGGATCATGTAACTACAGCCGATTGAAATTGGAATTTCATCAGAAGTTTTATCCTATGCATCTGGTTCATCGTGATCGTAATTATATATATATACTTTTTGGCTTCACGAAGGAGAAAGCATCGCTCAAGCTTGGGGGAGGCTTAATTCAATGTTATATTCATGCGCAATCATGAGCTCTCAAGAGAAATTATTATTCAAAAATTTTATGCTCGTCTTTCTCTCAATAATCGCTCCATGCTCGACACTTCCTGTACTGGATCTTTTATGATGAAGACTATTGAATTCAGATGGGATTTATTGGAAAGAATTAAATGCAACTCTGAAGATTGGGAACTCGACGAAGGTAAGGAGTCAAGTATACCACCTAAGTTTGATTGTGTTAAATCTTTTATGGATACCGATGCTTTTCATGAATATAGCACTAAATATGGACTTGACTCTGAGATAGTAGCTTCTTTCTGTGAATCATTTGCTACTCATGTTGATCTCCCTAAGGAGAAGTGGCTTTAATATCATACTCCCATCGAAGTAAAAGTAGATGAACCTATTAAAGTTGAAGAAAAGACTATCACTTATAATGTTGATCCTATTGTTCCTACCGCTTATATTGAGAAACCACCTTTCTCTGCTAGAATAAAGATCATGCTAGAGCTTCAACTGTGGTTCGGAAGAGTAATACTAGAACACCTACACCCTCTGAGCAAATTAAAGTTGAACCTACTATTTCTATGGTTAAAGATCTCTTGTCCGATAATATTGATGGGCATGTTATTTACTTCTGTGATGAAGCTGCTAGAATTGCTAGACATGATACTAGAAATAAACATATACTTGTTGTAGGCATGCCTGTTATTTCTGTTAAAATAGGAGATCATTGCTATGATGGCTTATGTGATATGGGTGCTAGTGCGAGTGCAATAACTCATTCTTTATATGAAGAATTATGCATGATATTGCACCTGCTGAGATAGAAGGTATTGATGTTACAATTAAGCTTGCCAATAGAGATACTGTTTCACCGATTGGGATTGTTAGAGATGTTGAAGTCTTGTGTGGGAAAGTTAAATATCCTGCTAATTTTCTTGTTCTTGGTTCCCCACAAGATGACTTTTGTCCCATTATATTTGGTAGACCCTTCTTGAATACTGTAAATGCTAAGATAGACTGCAAAAAGGATATTGTTTCTGTTGGTTTAGGGGATTTGTCTCATGATTTTAATTTTGCTAAATTTTGTAGACAACCCCATGATAAAGAATTGCCTAGTAAAGATGAAATTATTGATCTTGCTTCTATTGTCGTGCGTCCTAATGATCCTTTAGAACAATATTTGTTGGACCATGAAAATGATATGTTTATGAATGAAAGAAGGGAAATCGATGAAGTATTCTTTAAACAGGGACCTATTTTGAAACACAACTTACCTATTGAATTCTAGGGGATCCTCCTCCACCCAAGGGTGATCCCGTGTCTGAGCTTAAATCGTTTCATGATACTCTTAAATATGCTTATCTTGATGAAAAGAAGACATTTCCTATTATTATTAGTGCTAACCTTTCAGAGCAGGAAGAATATAAATTATTGAAAACTCTAAAGAAGCACCGTGCTGCAATTGGATATACTCTAGATGATCTTAACGGCATTAGTCCCACTCTATGCCAGCATAAAATAAAATTAGAGGAAGACGCTAAACCGGTTGTTGATCACCAATGACGGTTAAATCCTAAGATGAAAGACGTGGTAAGAAAAGAAATACTAAAGCTTCTGGAGGCAGGTATAATTTATCCTGTTGCTGATAGTCAGTGGGTAAGTCATGTCCATTGTGTCCCTAAGAAGGGAGGTATTACTGTTGTTCCTAATGATAAGATGAATTGATCCCACAAAGAATTGTTACAGGTTATAGAATGGTAATTGACTTCTGCAAATTAAATAAAGCTACTAAAAAGGATCATTACCCTTTACCTTTTATTGATCAAATGCTAGAAAGATTATCCAAACTTACATATTTTTGCTTACTAGATGGTTATTCTGGTTTCTCTCAAATACATGTGTCAAAAGAGGATCAATAAAAGACCACCTTTACTTGCCCTTTTGGTACCTTTGCTTATAGATGTATGCCTTTTGGTTTATGTAATGCACCTGCTACCTTTCAAAGATGTATGATTGCTATATTCTCTGACTTTTGTGAAAAGATTGTTGAGGTATTCATGGATGATTTTTCCATTTATGGACTTATTTTGATAATTTCTTAAGCAACCTTGATCGAGTTTTGCAGAGATGTGAAGAAACTAATCTTGTCTTGAATTGGGAGTTAACGAATTTACAGTCCGTCCCCATTAACCACTCGGACATCGACCCAGGAAGAATTTATTCTAGGGTTTTTGCTAATCTATGATTAACCTCCTTTCATAATACTCCCTACCCCCAGGGGAAGTCGAATCCCCGCTGCCTCCTTAAGTGCCACTTTATGGTTAATGGAGGTATTGTCTTGGGGCATAAAATTTCTCAAAGAGGTATTGAAGTTGATAAAGCTAAAGTTGATGCTATTGAAAAGATGTCGTGTCCAAAGGACATTAAAGGTATAAGAAGTTTCCTTGGTCATGTCGGTTTTTATAGGAGATTCATTAAAGGCTTCTCAAAAATTTCCAGACCTCTGAATAATCTCTTACAAAAAGATGTTCCTTTTGTCTTTGATGATGATTGTGTAGAAGCATTTGAAATACTTAAGAAAGCCTTGATTTCTGCACCCATTGTTCAGCCACCTGATTGGAATTTACCCTTTGAAATTATGTGTGATGCTAGTGATTATGCTATAGGTGATGTTCTAGGACAAAGAGTTGATAATAAATTAAATGTTATACAATATGCTAGTAAAACTCTAGACAGAGCCCAGAGAAATTATGCTACTACTGAAAAAGAATTTTAGCAGTTGTATTTGCTTGTAATAAGTTCAGACCTTATATTGTTGATTCTAAAGTAACTATTCACACTGATCATGCTGCTATTAAATATATTATGGAAAAAAGAAAGATGCTAAACCTAGACTTATTAGATGGGTTCTCCTACTACAAGAATTTGATTTGCATATTATTGATAGAAAGGGAGCTGAGAACCCCGTTGCAGACAACTTGTCTAGCTTAGAGAACATTCTTGATGACCCACTGCCTATAGATGATAGCTTTCTTGATGAACAGTTAGCTGTCATAAATGCTTCTTGTACTGCTCCATGGTATGTTGATTATGCCAATTACATTGTTGCTAAATTTATACCACCTAGTTTCACATTCCAGCAAAAGAAAAGGTTTTTCTATGATTTAAGACACTACTTATGGGATGATCCACACCTTTATAAAGGAGTAGATGGTGTTATTAGACATTGTGTACCTGAGCATGAAGAGGAATAGATCCTACGCAAGTGTCACTCTAAGGCTTATGGAGGACAACATGCTGGAGATAGAACTTCACATAAGGTATTGCAATCCGGTTTTTATTGGCCTACTCTCTTCAAGGATGCCCGTAAGTTTGTCTTGTCTTGTGATGAATGTCAAATAATTGGTAATATTAGTAGATGTCAAGAAATGCCTATGAATTATTCACTTGTTATTGAACCATTTGATGATTGGGGCTTTGATTATATGGGACTGTTTCCTTCCTCTAATGGGTATACACATATTTTAGTTGTTGTTGATTACGTTACTAAGTGGGTAGAAGGTATTCCAACTAGTAGTGCTGATCATAACACCTCTATTAAGATGCTTAAAGAAGTTATTTTTCTGAGGTTTGGAGTCCCTAGATACTTAATGACTGATGGTGGTTCACATTTTATTCATGGTGCTTTTCGTAAGATGCTTGCTAAGTATGATGTTAATTATAGAATTGCATCTCCATATCATCCACAGTCTAGTGGTCAAGTAGAACTGAGTAATAAAGAGCTTAAATTAATTTTGCAAAAGACTATCAATAGGTCTAGAAAGAATTGGTCCAAGAAACTTGATGATGCATTATGGGCCTATAGAACTGCATATAAAAGTCCTATGGGTATGTCTCCATATAAAATGGCTTATGCAAAAGCATGTCACTTACCTCTCGAACTTGAACATAAGGCATATTGGGCCATTAAAGAGCTCAACTATGACTTCAAACTTGCCGGTGAGAAGAGACTATTTGACATTAGCTCACTTGATGATTGGAGAACCCAGGCCTATGAAAATGCCGAACTGTTTAAAGAAAAAGTTAAAAGATGGCATGACAAAAGGATACAAAACTGTGATTTTAACGTAGGTGATTATGTATTGTTATACAACTCTCGTTTAAGATTTTTTGCAGGAAAACTCCTCTCTAAGTGGGAAGGTCCTTACATTATCGAGGAGGTCTATCGTTCCAATGCCATAAAAATCAATAACTTCAAAGGCACAAATCCGAGGGTGGTGAACGGTCAAAGAATCAAACATTATATCTCACGCAATCCTATAAATGTTGAAACTAATGTTATTGAAACCGTAACCCCGGAGGAGTATATAAGGGACACCTTCCAGAATGTTTTAGCCTCCGAAAAGGAAGAGGTATGTGGTACGGTAAGTAAACCAACTCCAAAGCAGTTCTAATAGCAATTTTTCTCCGTTTTGGAATATTTAAGAAAATAGGAAAATAAGAAGCAGTCCGGAAAGGACACGAGGGTGGAGGGTGCGCCCTACCCCCTGGGCGCGCCCCCTTACCTCGTGGGCACCTCGTGTGCCCTCTGGACTCTGTTTTCTTGCATGATACTTCTTTTGGTCGGTAAAAATTCACTATGTAATCTCCCGAAGGTTTTGACCATCATACCATGCAAATATCCTCTGTTTTTGTTTCGAGCTATTTCTACAGCAGATTTAGAGCAAGATGTCATCTCAAGACTCCGACGGAGAGAGCTATGTCTCACATCTCATTGCTGACCCAAAGACCTATGGGGACCTATCCCCTTGTGGTCGAACTACGGATGATGAGGAGGATGCTCATTTGAGGAGGATGAATGATTCAAGTTTGGAGGAGTAGGATGTTCCTCTACCACAACCTGGGGATATGCACGTGAAGTTCAAGAAGTCTAGTCTCCCCAAGAGGGCTAAACTATCTAACAACCGATCTATTCCTTCTTGTTTTCGGAAGAAAAGCAAAGGAGATTTACGTGACAAGATCTTGAAGCTGGAATCGGAGGTCAATAATTTAAAGGCAGAGATCGCTCTTCTCAATTACAATATGAAAAAGCTGAAGGCACAATTGTCATCATCATCACCATCTCCTTCACCTTCGAAGAAAGACGCATAAATACATGGGTATGGGCACTCCCCTTGGAAACTGCCAAGCTTGGGGGAGTGCCCCGATATTGTATCACCATCACACTTTTATCTTTACCTTTTTTTCTTAGTTCGATCCTTTTGGTTATATCTTGATCTAGTAGAATAAAGTTTTTGTATGATCTAGTTTTGAGTTTTGATTTATGATCCTTCTATGTAATCGAGTCCGTGAGCTATATATAATAAAGATTAGTGTTGAGTCAAGGGTTTGGTTATCTTGCTATGATCTTGAGAAAAAAGATAAAGAATAAAAATAAATAAAGAGATCATATTGATCTTATGGAGAGTAATGACTTGACATATAAAGAGTATGATGAATAAAAGTTGTTGAGAGTTGACAAACATAGTTTTGGTCATCATTGCAATTAATAGGAAGTAATAAAGAAAGAAAGGTGTTCACATATAAATATACTATCTTGGACATCTTTTATGATTGTGAGCACTCATTAAAATATGATATGCTAAAAACTTGATGTTGGACAAGGAAGACAACGTAATGGGTTATGTTTTCTTACATCTGAAATAAGTTATATTGTCATGGATCATCCAACATGTTGATCTTGCCTTTCCCCCTCATGCTAGCCAAATTCTTTGCACCAAGTAGAGATACTACTTGTGCTTCCAAATATCCTTAAACCCAGTTTGGCCATGAGAGTCCACCATATCTACCTATGGATTGAGTAAGATCCTTCAAGTAAGTTGTCATTGTTGCAAGCAATAAAAATTGCTCTCTAAATATGTATGATTTATTAGTGTGGAGAAAATAAGATTTATACAATCTTGTGATGTGGAAGAAATAAAAGTGACAGACTGCATAATTAAGGTCCATATCACAAGTGGCAATATAAAGTGACATTCTTTTGCATTAAGATTTCGTGCATCCAACCATAAAAACACATGACAACCTCTGCTTCCCTCTGCGAAGGGCCTATCTTTTATTTTTGTCTTATACCTTATACAAGAGTCATGGTGATCTTCACCTTTCCTTTATACATTTTATCCTTTGGCAAGCACTGTGTGTTGGAAAGATCCTGGTATATATAGCTAATTGGATGAGGGTTTTCATAAACTATTATTGTTGACATTACCCTTGAGGTAAAAGGTTGGGAGGCAAAACTATAAGTACCTATCTTTCACTGTGTCCGATTAAAGCTTCATACCCATAAGTATTGCGTGAGTGTTAGCAATTGTGAAAGACTAAATGATAGTTGAGTATGTGGACTTGCTGAAAAGCTCTTATATTGACTATTTCCGATGTTATGATAAATTGCAATTGCTTCAATGACTGAGATTATAGTTTGTTAGTTTTCAATGAAGTTTCCGATTCATACTTGAAATTGGAATGAATTGTTACTTTAGCATAAGAAACCATATGAAAATATATATATGTTGATGTTATAAGAATGATCATGATGCCCTCATGTACATATTTTATTTTATCGACACCTCTATCTCTAAACATGTGAACATATTTTTTGATATCAACTTCCGCTTGAGGACAAGCGAGGTCTAAGCTTGGGGGCGTTGATACGTCCATTTTGCATCATGCTTTTATATCGATATTTATTGCATTATGGGCTGTTATTACACATTATGTCACAATATTTATGCCTATTATCTCTTATTTTACAGGGTTTGCACGAAGAGGGAGAATGCCGACAGCTGGAATTCTGGGCTGGAAAAGGAGAAAATATTAGAGAACTATTCTGCACAACTCCAAAAGTCCTGAAACTCCAAGGAAGACAATTTTGGAATATATAAAAAATATTGGGCGAAGAAAGCACCAGAGGGGGCCACCCACCATCCACAAGGGTGGGGGCACGCCCTACCCCCCTGGGCGCACCCCCTGTCTCGTGGGCCCCCTGGCAGGCCCCTGGTGCCCATCTTTGGCTATATGAAGTATTTTTCCCTAGAAAAAAAAATCATAAGCAAGCTTTCAGGATGAAACACCGCCGCCACGAGGCGGAACCTTGGCGAAACCAATCTAGGGCTCTGGCGGAGCTGTTCTGTCGGGGAAACATCCTTCCGGGAGGGGGAAATCATCACCATCATCATCACCATTGGTCCTCTCATCGGGAGGGGGTCAATCTCCATCAACATCTTCACCAGCACCATCTCATCTCAAACCCTAGTTCGTCTCTTGTATCCAATCTTTGTCCCAAAACCTCATATTGGTACATGTGGGTTACTAGTAGTGTTGATTACTCCTTGTAGTTGATGCTAGTTGGTTTATTTGGTGGAATATCATATGTTCAGATCCTTTATGCATATTAATACCCCTCTGATTATCAACATGAATATGATTTGTGAGTAGTTACGTTTGTTCCTGAGGACATGGGATAAGTCTTTCTATAAGTAGTCATGTGAATTTGGTGTTCGTTTGATATTTTGATGAGATGTATATTGTCTTTCCTCCAGTGGTATCATGTGAACATCGACTACATGACACTTCACCATTGTTTGGGCCTAGGGGAAGGCATTGGGAAGTAATAAGTAGATGATGGGTTGCTAGAGTGACAGAAGCTTAAACCCTAGTTTATGCGTTGCTTCGTAAGGGGCTGATTTGTATCCATATGTTTCATGCTATGGTTAGGTTTACCTTAATACTTCTTTCATAGTTGCGGATGCTAGCAACAGGGGTTAATAATAACTGGGATGCTTGTCCAAGTAAGGGCAGCACCCAAGCACCGGTCCACCCACATATCAAATTATCAAAGTACCGAACGTGAATCATATGAGCGTGATGAAAACTAGCTTGACGATAATTCCCATGTGTCCTCGGGAGCGCTTTCCTTTATATAAGAGTTTGTCCAGGTTTGTCCTTTGCTACAAAAAGGATTGGGACATCTTGCTTCACCTTATTTACTTGCATTACTTGTTACCCGTTACGAATTACCTTATCACAAAACTATCTGTTACCGATAATTTATGTGCTTGCAGAGAATACCTTACTGAAAACTGCTTATCATTTCCTTCTGCTCCTCGTTGGGTTCGACACTCTTACTTATAGAAAGGACTACGATAGAACCCCTATACTTGTGGGTCATCATGTTAGATGTTACTGCCATGTTCAATCTGGGTTTTGTCTAAAAATTTGATGAACAATTAATCCTTGGGCTTTTTGTACCGTTTGTAAGCTTGAGTTGCATGTTGTTGCCCTCGTACTCCCCTCCACCTACCACTACACTGCTGCATCTTCCACAGCTGTTGTTCCTTCCCATCCGAGGCCTCACCGTCGTTCTCCACCTTGGTTCGCTCGCTGTGCCCGCCTCCGTCTGGCATTGTCAACATGGTCAACAACCAAGAGGAATCAGGAGATGACTGATACGTCCATTTTGCATCATGCTTTTATATCGATATTTATTGCATCATGGGCTGTTATTACACATTATGTCACAATACTTATGCCTTTTTTCTCTTATTTTACAAGGTTTACATGAAGAGGGGGAATGCCGGCAGTTGGAATTCTGGGCTAGAAAAGGAGCAAATATTAGAGACCTATTCTGCACATCTCCAAAAGTCCTGAAACTCCACGGGAATTATTTTCAAAATATATAAAAAATAATTGGGCGAAAGAAGTACCAGAGGGGGTCCACCCACCGTCCACGAGGGTGGGGGCCCGCACTACCCCCCGGGCACGCCCCCTGCCTTGTGGGCCCCCTGGTGGCCCTCTGATGCCCAACTTTGGCTATATGGAGTCTTTCATCGAGAAAAAAAATCATAAGCTAGCTCACGGAACGAAACTCCGCCGCCATGAGGCGGAACCTTGGTGGAACCAATCTAGGGCTCCGGCAGAGCTGTTCTCCCGGGGAAACTTCCCTCCGGGAGGGGGAAATCATCACCATCGTCATCACCAACGATCCTCTCATCAGGAGGGGGTCAACCTCCATCAACATCTTCACCAGCACAATCTCATCTCAAACCCTAGTTCATCTCTTGTATCCAATCTTTGTATCCAAACCTTAGATTGGTACCTGTGGGTTGCTAGTAGTGTTGATTACTCCTTGTAGTTGATGCTAGTTGGTTTACTTGGTGGAAGATCATATGTTCAGATCCATTATGCATATTAATACCCCTCTGATTATGAACATGAATATGATTTGTGAGTAGTTACGTTTGTTCCTAAGGACATGGGAGAAGTCTTGCTATAAGTAGTCATGTGAATTTGGTATTCGTTCGATATTTTGATGAGATGTATGTTGTCTTTCCTCTAGTGGTGTCATGTGAACATCGACTACATGACACTTCACCATTGTTTGGGCCTAGAGGAGGGCATTGGGAAGTAATAAGTAGATGATGGGTTGCTAGAGTGACAGAAGCTTAAACCCTAGTTTATGCGTTGCTTCGTAAGGGGCTGATTTGGATCCATATGTTTCATGCTATGGTTAGGTTTACCTTAATACTTCTGTTGTAGTTGCGGATGCTTGCAAGAGGGGTTAATCATAAGTGGGATGCTTGTCCAAGTAAGGGCAGTACCCAAGCACCGGTCCACCCACATATCAAATTATCAAAGTACTAAATGCGAATCATATGAACGTGATGAAAACTAGATTGACGATAATTCCCATGTGTCCTCGGGAGCGCTTTACTTTATATAAGAGTTTGTCCAGGCTTGTCCTTTGCTACAAAAAGGATTGGGCCATCTTGTTGAACCTTATTTACTTGCATTACTTGTTACTCGTTATAAATTACCTTATCACAAAACTATCTGTTACCGATAATTTCAGTGCTTGCAGAGAATACCTTACTGAAAACTGCTAATCATTTCCTTCTGCCCCTCGTTGGGTTCGACATTCTTACCTATATAAAAGGCTATGATAGATCCCCTACACTTGTGGGTCATCAAGACTCTTTTCTGGCGCCATTGCCGGGGAGTGAAGCGCCTTTGGTAGGTGGAATTTGGTAAGGAAAAATTTATATAGTGTGCTGAAATTTACTGTCACTTGTTACTATGGAACATAATCCTTTGAGGGGCTTGTTCGGGGTGTCTTCACCCCGACCAGTAGATCAAAGAGTTTCTCCTCAACCTACTGAACCTACCGAAAATGTTTACTTTGAAATTCCTTCGGGTATGATAGATAAACTGCTAGCTAATCCTTTCACAGGTGATGGAACATTGCATCCCGATTTGCACCTAATCTATGTGGATGAAGTTTGTGGATTATTTAAGCTTACAGGTATGCCCGAGGATGTTATCAAGAAGAAGGTATTACCTTTATCTTTGAAGGGAGATGCATTGACATGGTTTAGGCTATGTGATGATATTGGATCATGGAACTACCAACGATTGAAATTGGAATTTAATCAGAAGTTTTATCCTATGCATTTGGTTCATCATGATGGTAATTATATATATAATTTTTGGCCTCGCGAAGGAGAAAGCGTTGCTCAAGCTTGGGGGAGGCTTAAGTCAATGTTATATTCATGCCGCAATCATGATATCTCAAAAGAAATGATTATTCAAAAATTTTATGCTCGGCTTTCTCTCAGTAATCGCTCCATGCTCGATACTTCTTGTACTGGATCTTTTATGATGAAGACTATTGAATTCAAATGGGATTTATTGGAGAGAATTAAATGCAACTCTGAAGATTGGGACCTCGACGAAGGTAAGGAGTCAGGTATAACACCTAAGTTTGATTGTGTTAGATCTTTTATGGATACCGATGCTTTCCGTGAATTTAGCACTAAATATGGACTTGACTCTGAGATAGTAGCTTCTTTCTGTGAATCCTTTGCTACTCATGTTGATCTCCCTAAGGATAAGTGGTTTAAATATAATCCTCCCCTTGAAGTGAAAGTAGTTGCAACTATTAAAGTTGAAGAAAATACCATCACTTAAAATGATCTTGTTGTTCCTACTACTTATTTGAGAAACCACCTTTCCCTGTTAGAATAAAGGATCATGGTAAAGCTTCAACTGTGGCTAACAAAAGTAATATTAAGACACCTAAACCCCCTGAGAAAATTAGAGTTGAACCTAGTGTTTCTATGATTAAAGATCTCTTGGCCAATAATATTGATGGGCATGCTATTTACTTCTGCAATGAATCTGCTAGAATTGCTAGACCTGATAATAAAAATAAACATAGACTTATTGTAGGCGTGCTTGTTATTTCTGTTAAAATAGGAGATCATTGCTATCATGGCTTATGTGATATGGATGCTAGTGCAAGTGCCATACCTCATTCCTTATACAAAGAAATTATGCATGATATTGCACCTGCTGAGATAGAAGAGATTGATGTTACAATTAAGCTTGCCAATAGAGATACTATTTCACCAGTTGGGATTGTTAGAGATGTTGAAGTCTTGTGTGGGGAAGTTAAATATCCTGCCGATTTTCTTGTTCTTGGTTCCCCACAAGATGACTTTTGTCCCATTTTATTTGGTAGACCCTTCTTGAATACTATTAATGATAAGATAGACTGCAATAAGGATATTGTTTCTATTGGTTTAGGGGATATGTCTCATGAGTTTAATTTTGCTAAATTTCGTAGAAAACCCCATGATAAAGAATTGCCTAGTAAAGATGAAATTATTGGTCTTGCTTCTATTGTCGTGCCTCCTAGTGATCCTTTAGAACAATATTTGCTAGATCATGAAAAATGATATGTTTATGAATGAAAGAAGGGAAATAGATGAAGTATTCTTTAAAAAGGGACATATTTTGAAACACAACTTGCCTGTTGAAATCTTAGGGGATCCTCCTCCACCCAAGGGTGACCCCGTGTTTGATCTTAAACCTTTATCTGATACTCTTAAATATGCTTATCTTGATGAGAAAGAGATATATCCTGTTATTATTAGTGCTAACCTTTTAGAGCATGAGGAAAATAAATTATTGAAAATTTTGAAGAAGCACCATGCTGCTATTGGATATACTCTTGATGATCTTAAGGGCATTAGTCCCACTTTATGCCAGCACAAAATAAAATTGGAGAAGGATTCTAAACTGGTTGTTGATAACCAATGATGGTTAAATCCTAAGATGAAAGAAGTGGTAAGAAAAGAAATACTAAAGCTTCTGGAGGCAGGTATAATTTATCCCGTTGCTGATAGTCAGTCGGTAAGTCATGTCCATTGTGTCCCTAAGAAGGGAGGTATTACTGTTGTTCCTAATGATAAAGATGAATTGATCCCACAAAGAATTGTTACAGGTTATAGAATGGTAATTGATTTCCGCAAATTAAATAAATCTACTAAAAAGGAAAATTTACCCTTTACCTTTTATTGATCAACTACTAGAAAGATTATCCAAACATACACATTTTTGCTTTCTAGATGGTTATTCTGGTTTCTCTCAAATTCCTGTATCAAAAGAGGATCAAGAAAATACAACTTTCACTTGCCCTTTCGGTACCTTTGCTTATAGACGTATGCCTTTTGGTTTATGTAATGCACCTGCTACCTTTCAAAGATGTATGACTGCTATATTCTCTGACTTCCGTGAAAAGATTGTTGAGGTATTCATGGATGATTTCTCTGATCGAGTTTTACAGAGACGTGAAGAGACTAATCTTGTCTTGAATTGGGAGAAGTGCCACTTTATGGTTAATGAAGGTATTGTCTTGGGGCATAAAATTTCTGAAAGAGGTATTGAAGTTGATAAAGCTAAAGTTGATGCTATTGAAAAGATTCCGTGTCCCAAGGACATTAAAGGTATAAGAAGTTTCCTTGGTCATGCCGGTTTTTATAGGAGGTTCATTAAGGACTTTTCTAAAATTTCTCGGCCTCTGACTAACCTCTTACAAAAAGATGTCCCTTTTGTCTTTGATGATGATTGTGTAGAAGCATATGAAATACTTAAGAAAGCTTTGGTTTCTGCACCTATTGTTCAACCTCCTAATTGGAATTTACCATTTGAAATTATGTGTGATGCTAGTGATTAGGCTATAGGGGCTGTTCTAGGACAAAGAGTTGATAAGAAATTAAATGTTATCCAATATGCTAGTAAAACTCTAGACCGTGCTCAAAGAAATTATGCTACTACTGAAAAAGATGTTTAGCAGATGTGTTTGCTTGTGATAAGTTTAGACCTTATATTGTTGATTCTAAAGTAGTTGTTCACACTGATCATGCTACTATTAAATATCTTGTGGAAAAGAAAGATGTTAAACCTAGATTTATTAGATGGGTTCTCTTGCTACAAGAATTTAATTTGCATATCATTGATAGAAAGGGAGCTGAGAACCCCGTTGCAGACAACTTGTCTAGGTTAGCGAATGTTCTTGATGACCCACTACCTATTGATGATAGCTTTCCTGATGAACAATTAGCTTTCATAAATGCCTCTCGTCCTGCTCCATGGTATGCTGATTATGCTAATTACATTGTTGCTAAATTTATACCACCTAGTTTCACATACCAGCAAAAGAAAAAGTTCTTCTATGATTTAAGACATTACTTCTGGGATGACCCACATCTTTATAAAGAAGGAGTAGATGGTGTTATTAGACGTTGTGTACCTGAGCATGAACAAGAACAGATCCTACGCAAGTGCCACTCCGAGGCTTATGGAGGACACCATGTTGGAGACAGAACTGCACATAAGGTATTACCATCCATTTTTTATTGGCCTACTCTCTTCAAGGATGCCCGTAAGTTTGTTTTGTCTTGTGATGAATGCCAAAGAATTGGTAATATTAGTAGACGTCAAGAAATGCCTATGAATTATTCACTTGTTATTGAACCATTTGATGTTTGGGGCTTTGATTATATGGGATCGTTTCCTTCCTCTAATGGGTATACACATATTTTAGTTGTTGTTGATTACGTTAATAAGTGGGTAGAAGCTATTCCAACTAGTAGTGCTGATCATAACACCTCTATTAAGATGCTTAAAGAAGTTATTTTTCCGAGGTTTGGAGTCCCTAGATACTTAATGACTGATGGTGGTTCACATTTTATTCATGGTGCTTTTGTAACATCCCAAATTTTCAATTTGGAATGTTATACATAGGTCATCCATGCATATCATATTTTATTGCATTTCCGTTCCACAATCCTCGAAATCCTAAGCAACTCAAGGACCCTCGGAGAGAGTTGGGGATTTCCCGGTTTTCATATTTGACTTTTATCAAATAATGAAACAAGGATTTTGATTTTAATTATTTTTCTCTCTGAAAAATATTTCGCATTAAAATATAAGAGAGGAGATAATATGAATTCTACAAAATAATTTAAATATTGGAGGAAAAATATTAAAAATATTTCCCGGTTTTCATATTTGATTTTTATCAAATAATGAAATGATCTGGAGGAAATTAAGAAACAGATCAAGGAGTTATTGGAGAAAGGTTACATTCGAAGAAGTTCATCACCTTGGGGAGCCCCAGTGCTTTTGGTTGAGAAGAAGGATAAATCCCTAAGGATGGTTGTTGATTATCGAGCTTTGAATGAAGTGACAATTAAGAACAAGTACCCATTGTCGATGATCAATGATCTGTTTGATAAGTTGCAACGAGCTAAAGTGTTTTCAAAGATCGACCTACGATCGGGATATCATCAGTTGAAGATTCGAGAGAAGGATATACCAAAGACAACGTTCACCACACGGTATGGATTATACGAATATACGGTCATGTCATTTGGACTGACAAATGCCCCTGCCTATTTCATGAGCATGATGAACAAGGTGTTCATGGAATATTTGCACAAGTTTGTTGTGGTGTTCATTGATGATATTATGGTATACTCGAAGAATGAAGAGGAGCACAAGGAGCATTTGCGGTTAGTTCTCGAGAAACTCAGGGAACACCAGTTGTATGCTAAGTTTAGCAAATGCGAATTTTGGTTGAGGGAAGTCGGATTCCTTGGACATGTTATATCAGGGGAAGGAATAGCAGTAGACCCCAGCAAGGTTCAGTCAGTCACTGAATGGTTGGCACCCACTTCAGTTAGCGAGATCCGCAGTTTCCTTGGACTCGTAGGATACTACTGGAGATTCATTGAGAACTTTTCCAAAATTGCGAAGCCAATGACTGAACTATTGAAGAAGGACACTAAGTTTAAATGGACAGAAGATTGTGAGGCAAGTTTCCAGGAGTTGAAGAAACGTTTGACTACAGCCCTAGTGTTAACACTGCCAGATATACATAAGGAGTTCCAAGTGTTAACACTGCAGGACGGAAGAGTTGTTTTGTATGCCTCACGACAACTAAAACCACATGAGCTGAATTATGCCACGCATGATCTAGAGCTAGCAGCCGTAGTGCATGCGTTGAAGACTTGGAGACATTACCTTATTGGGAACTGTTGTGATGTGTACACGGATCATAAGAGTTTGAAGTACATTTTCACACAGAAGGAGCTGAACCTTAGCCAGAGGAGATGGCTGGAGCTTATAAAGGATTACGACATGAAGCTACACTATCATCCAGGAAAGGCCAATGTCATAGCAGATGCTTTGAGCCGGAAGAGTTATGCCAATATCCTTGAAAGTAAGGGACTGCCGAAGGAGTTAGCAGAGGACATCATGGAACTTCGATTGGAGATTGTTCCAAGAAGTTTCGTTGCAACAATGGAGGTTCAGTCTACATTGTTCGGCAAGATTCGAGAAGCTCAGAAGGATGACAAAGAGATTTCCGAGATAAAGGAGAAGATGAGCAAAGGAAAGGCCCAAGGTTTTCGTGAGGATGAGCACGATACCTTATGGTTTGAGGACCGAGTTTATGTGCCCAATAACCCAGAGATCAGGAAGTTAATACTTCAGGAAGCTCATGACTCACCATACTCGATACACCCCGGAAACACCAAGATGTATTTGGATTTGAAGGAACGTTTCTGGTGGACTGGTACGAAGAAGGATATTGCCGAGTATGTAGCCGTATGTGATGTTTGCCAGAGAGTGAAGGCAGAGCATCAGAAGCCAGTAGGACTGTTACAGCCTATGCCGATACCCAAATGGAAGTGGGATAAACTTGGCATGGACTTTATCACCGGATTGCCCAGAACCAAAGCAGGATATGATTCTATATGGGTAGTAGTTGATCGCTTGACCAAAGTGGCTCAGTTTATCCCAGTGAAAACCACCTATACAAGTGCGAAGTTGGACAAGATATATATGTCCAGGATCATATGTCTGCATGGAGTTCCGAGGACCATCGTATCAGATAGAGGAACACAGTTTACCTCAAAGTTTTGGCATCTGTTACACCAGACTTTCGGTACGAGATTGGAGTTCAATACAGCATTTCACCCGCAGACGGATGGACAAACCGAGAGAGTCAACCAGATACTGGAAGATATGTTGAGAGCCTGTGCGCTATATTATGGATCTAGTTGGGATGACAACTTGCCTTACGCAGAGTTCTCGTACAACAATAGCTACCAAGCCAGTTTGAAGATGGCACCGTTTGAAGCCCTGTATGGACGCAGGTGCAGAATGCCGTTGATGTGGAATGAGGTAGAGACCGGCAGTTGTTTGGACCAGACTTGATCAAGGAGTTTGAGGAGAAGGTTAAACTGATTCGTGATAGACTGAAGATTGCTCAGTCCAGGCAGAAGAGTTACGCAGACTCAAAACGCAAGGAGATAACATATGAAATTGGAGACAAAGCATATTTGCGAGTATCACCTTTGCGAGGAGTGAAACGTTTTGGAGTTAAAGGAAAGTTAGCCCCGAGATTTGTAGGACCGTATCGTGTTTTGGAACAGATGGGAGAAGTTGCCAACAAGTTGGAGTTACCTGAGGGATTGTCAGGAGTTCACGACGTGTTCCACGTTTCATAGTTGAAGAAGTGTCATGCTGAGATGGCCGATATACCGTTAAGAGATACAGTACCCTTGGAAGCGATTCAGTTGGACAGTGATTTGACTTATGAGGAGAAGCCAGTTAAGATTCTTGAGTTTGCCAGCCGAGTCACCCGCAACAAGGTTATCAAGTTTTGCAAAGTTCAGTGGAGCCACCATACCGAGGATGAAGCCACCTGGGAATGAGAGGATGATCTACTCAGAGACCACCCACACCTATTTTCTAGCCAACCCGAATCTCGAGGGCGAGATTCATCTTGAGGGGGGTAGGTTTGTAACATCCCAAATTTTCAATTTGGAATGTTATACATAGGTCATCCATGCATATCATGTTTTATTGCATTTCCATTCCGCAATCCTTGAAATCCAAAGAACCTCAAGAACCCTCGGAGAGAGTTGGGGATTTCCCGGTTTTCATATTTGATTTTTATTAAATAATGAAACGAGGATTTTGATTTTAATTATTTTTCTCTCCGAAAAATATTTCACATTAAAATATAAGAGAGGAGATAATATGACTTCTCCAAAATAATTGAAATATTGGAGGAAAAATATTAAAATCACTTATTTGATTTTATTTGAGTTTATTTGGATTTTATTGCATTAGAAAAATTGCACGTTTCCAAAATTGCATTTTAGGGCCAAGAAAATGTTCATCTCGTTCTAAATTTTTTATTTAGATGATGAAAATTTATTTTGGCATTTTTAGGTTTTTATTTTATTTTCTAGGATTTTATTTCTGTCGGCGAAACTGTTTTAAAAAAAATCTCCCCGCGCCGACTGGGCCGAAGCCCAGCCGGGCCGCCGGCCCAAGTCGCCACCGCCGCCTTCCCACGCGCGAGCGCCGCCGCCGCCGCCTCGGACACAGTCCGAGCCGGACTCCACCTCCGCCGCCGCGCCTTGCCCCTTTAGTCCAAGTCTCCGCCCCCCCTCCTATATATACGCGCCACCCCGGCCATCCCACCACCACACCACCACCGCCGCCCCGCCGCCGCCAAGCCCCCCCGCCGCCGCAGTCGCCCGCGCCGCCTGCCGCCGCCGAGCCCCGCCACCCCGCGAGCCACCGCCCCGCCGCCCAAACCCCTGCCTCGCCGGAGCCCCTCGCTGGAGGTACCGCGTCGGATCCCGAGCCACCATTTTTTAAACCGTTCGGTTTTCTTTTAGAAACCCTAGTTCGTTTTTTAGATCGGTTCACCGTTTTTTCTCGGTTCTTCTATTTAGCGGATGTTCGTCCGTATGTTCGCTTTAACGAACGGTTTTCGCCCGTTAGTTACAGTTAACGAACGCTCGTTCGTTAGTCTGTTCGTTAATTTTATTTTTGTCGGATTTATCCGCGATTATTTTTCGATCGCGATTTCTGATCCGATCTTAGTTTCTGTTTATCTTTTCGCTCGTTAGTCGGAATCAGGCGATTCAAGCGCCTAGATCTTCATCTCGAGACCCTCTTTCTGTTTAACCAACTTGCACAAGTTTTTGCTACTGTAATATTTGACCTAGGTCCAGATTAGTAAATGGATCTTGTTTCTTTCGCCGTTTGAGTTTCGTTGCTCCATTCGATTTGATTCTTTTTGCGTACCGGAGTTCTTAAGTTGAACTTTCTAGTCAACCTCTCTTATTTGAGTTTTGCTTGTGCATCTTTGCTTGTTGCTTATGTATGTTATTGTTTGTTTGCGATAGAACACCCGGAGTGCGAAGCGTGTTACTACGAGTCTCTAGGTTTCGCGGATCGTAAGCAAGGCAAGTAACACATTGATCATACTCTTTTCATACCCAGTTTTTATGCATTAGTTCCAATCCTCAAACATTGCATGATTAGGATGTCATTAAATTGTGGGTTGGGAAGTAGTTATTGAGGTAGAACCTATTGCCCTGTTACTGTCAAACCCTTGGGAGTTACTTCTACACGTTGCTTATATTACTATGTTATGCTATGATCGTAGACGTGGTTTGGGTTTGAGTGAAATCCATGACAGGTGTGAGATTGTTAATTAATGGTTCAACTTAAGGTGGCAACTTAAATAAACATCTGGGTGGATTGAGGCACCTGGGGAACCCAGTGTTGTCTGTTTTTTTGGAAATCACGGGGTACCCATGTGATCTTCCTATGGACCGCCACCCAGGCTCAAAGGGAACTGAGATGATTCATGCTAGAAACTTCCGTGTGCAGCCACAAGCTATTATGGGCTCTAGCATAGTTGAGTAAGTTACGTGAAGCTCTTGAAGAGGTAGATCAGCAGGTAGTGGGTTTTGTAGGTTTGGTATGGTCTACCCGGAGTAGAGAGTTAACGTTTCGGAAAGACTGTGTCTCGGTCATCCGTTTCTCAAACACCATGCCGTGCGAGAAATCCAACGGAGGCAATCGAGTCTTGTGGGGAAAAGTGCGCAAACCTTTGCAGAGTGTACAATCTAATCATGGTTAGCCGTGTCCTCGGTTATGGACAATCTTGAGTATCTAGTACTTGAGTTATCACATGTATCTCATCACTCTTAATTAATATTGTTGGGTTGTTAACTACTTTAATTTGGGATTGAGTTGGGGTTACCTTCTCAATGTTGTTCAACCACCATGATAGTTAAATTAAAATCTATTCCTTTGTTGTAGGGAAAAATTGGCTTTACGCAAAACTGTAACCATAGAGCTTTCCACCAGCCAAATATGCATGTAGTGATAGCAGTATTCTGTTCTTGCTCTACTGTGTTACTTTGCCAGCATAGTCCATGTGCTGACTCGTTCTTGGGCTGCAACGTATTATGTTGCAGACTTTTCAAATGAAGAGTAAGGTTCGTTAGGTCGTTGCCGTGCAACTCAGCTATGCCATTGGAGTTGATGGACTCACTTTATCTTCCAAGCCTTCTGTTGTTATCGCATTAGATGGCCTTAAGCCATATTATTGTAATAATTTCTCTTTGGAGACATTCAATGTAATAAGTGTGTGATTGCTACTCTACTATAAATCTTCGAGTACTGTGTGTGTCAGCATTACCGATCTAGGGATGACACTGAAGCACAGAGACTTGACCATCTAAGGTTGGGTCGCTACAAGATGGTATCAGAGCACACGCTGAGTGTAGGACATGGCCACTAAGATAAACCATAGGTCACTCTTCTCTACTCATTTCTGACTCCTCTCCATTTTCTACTCTTTAGGATGACGGAGATGAAGAACAAGTTTGCACAACCGGATGAAGACACACCTTTTGGACGTCACTTGAAGGAAGTCACTAGGTACTTGAACATTGGAATACCAAGCTTCACCGGGACGTACAACGCCACCCTACCAGAAGAGGAGCGCTGGACGATTCAAGTACAAGTTCCAGGAAGGACGTTCTCGCCAACTTCCAAACCCATAGAATTTTCCTTCGACGCACCAACCTGGAGTTTAGGAAAGAGCATGGCAGCCCACATTACCATGGGACGCATTGGAGAAGTCTACAAGAGGGAACTCAAGGACACTATCTACCAAATATGTGGGCGCCGAGACGAGCAATGGGAAGTAATCAGCACCAGGAAAGATAGATCCATTGCAGCTTTCATCCATGAGTTAAACCAGCACATTCGACGTTAGGAGAACCAGATGTGCGCAGACATGATGGACTTGAAGAAGGCGAAGACTAGGATCATCGAGCTCGAGGAGGAACTCAAGTTTATACGCGATGGATATGAGGAGGAAATCAAGACACTACTGGAGAAGAATGATGACCTAGTTAAGAAGATCAGAGTATTCATGGGAGACCCCACACCAGTAGAAGAAGACGAAGAACCCAAGGAGATTCGCCCCGAGGACTACATCATCATCGACGACACCGATTCAGATCCTAGTGATGATGACTTTGAAGACGAAGCTGGAGCAGACATCAAGGAGTCTTCCACCGATCAAAATTTCTAGATGACCACCATATATTATTGGTATACCCCCATGTAATTAGTAGTAGTAGAGCACTTTTGTGATAGTTCTAGACCGCTTGTATGCCCTTGCTTGATTGATTGAGTGAAATGATTGTGTTTGTCTCATATGCATATGGGTAGTGCTTCCTCATTAGACCTCATTCTATTCTGATCTCTCCCCTCTAAACCCATCAGATGCCTCCAAGACGTGACCCCGGATTTGCTTTCCCACCGGAGCTCACTCAGTTGATCCAGCAACAGAATACCTTGATGCAATTACTAGTTCATAACTAGGGCAACACCAACAACATCAACAACAACCCGCCGCCAGTGGACAACCTGGCCCGTTTTCTAAGGTTACAGCCGCCGGTGTTTTCCAATAGCACCGAGCCTATAGTTGCTGATGATTGGCTACGCCGTATTAGAAGGGAGTTGATCACCGCAGGTTGCACAGATGCTGAGAAGGTGCTCTTTGCCGCACATCCGTTGGATGGACCAGCAGCCTCATGGTGGAAGAATTACACGGCCACTTTTCCTGTAGCCAATGTCACTTGGGACCAGTTTCAGCAAGCTTTCCGCACAGCCCATGTCTCATGTGGAGCCATGCAGATGAAGAAGCGGGAGTTCCGCAACTTATGCCAGGGGAACCGTACTGTGGCTCAGTACATGGATGAGTTTAGCAAGTTATCTCGCTATGCACCTGATGATGTGGCCACAGATGCCGCGAAGCAAGAGAAGTTTATGGAAGGGCTAAATGATGAGATGAGCATGCAGTTGATGGTAGCAACCTTCAAAAACTACCAGGAGTTGGTAGATAAGGCTCTTATGATTGAAGGGAAGCAGCAGCAGATTGAGAGCCGTAAGAGGAAGTACGGACAAGGGAAGTATAACTCAGGAGCTCAGCAGAAGCCTCGCCTAACCCCGAACTCGGGAGGACTTGTTCATAACCATGGAGGTCACAAGCACACTGGAGGAGGATCGCATAATCACAATGGTGCTAAGAATGGAAATGGGAACGGAGCTAACAACAACCAGAACCGCTCCAACCCAGCCACACCCGCCAAAAGAGACCTAAGTCAAGTTACTTGCTTTAAGTGCGGGAAGACAAGGCACTATGCCAATGACTGCCCTGAAGGAAGGAATGGAAACGGAAATGGGAGCGTTGGGAAGAAGCCTAATCCATTCAGCAAAGGACAAGTTAACCACGTTAACATGGAGGAGGTTGAAGAGCAGCCGGACGCGGTAATAGGTAAGTTTTTGGTTAAGTCATTTACCGCTCTTGTTCTTTTTGATACTGGTGCATCGCATTCATAAATATCAAGGGGATTCGTGGATAAGTTTAAACTACCAACCCAAACCCTTAGGACCCCTCTCCTAGTGAGTTCACCCAGATCAGAGTACATGGCTAGCCGATGGTGCGACCAGATACCCCTAACCATTGGCACACATGTTTTTCTGCCCGACCTAATTATCTTAGAGTCACAAGGATTGGATGTGATATTAGGCATGGACTGGATGACAAAGTATGGAGGAAGTATTGACTGTGCTAGTAAGTCGATCTATCTCACCACCCCGGAGGGAAAAAGGATTAAGTATGTATCTAGGCATGTGCCTAGGAGGAGCCAAGTGAATACCCTCACGGGAGTTGTTCAGGAGGAAGTGCCTGTAGTGCAGGATTACCCAGATGTTTTTCTAGAGGAGTTACCAGGCATGCCACCGGATAGAGACATTGAGTTTTTGATAGAGCAATTGTTAGGTATAGGGCCAATATCCAAGAGACCCTATCGGATGCCCGCAAATGATCTGGAGGAAATTAAGAAACAGATCAAGGAGTTATTGGAGAAAGGTTACATTCGAAGAAGTTCATCACCTTGGGGAGCCCCAGTGCTTTTGGTTGAGAAGAAGGATAAATCCCTAAGGATGGTTGTTGATTATCGAGCTTTGCATGAAGTGACAATTAAGAACAAGTACCCACTGCCGATGATCAATGATCTATTTGATCAGTTGCAAGGAGCTAAAGTGTTTTCAAAGATCGACCTACGATCGGGATATCACCAGTTGAAGATTCGAGAGAATGATATACCAAAGACAACGTTCACCACGCGGTATGGATTATACGAATATACGGTCATGTCGTTTGGACTGACAAACGCCCCTGCCTATTTCATGAGCATGATGAACAAGGTGTTCATGGAATATTTGCACAAGTTTGTTGTGGTGTTCATTGATGATATTATGGTATACTCGAAGAATGAAGAGGAGCACAAGGAGCATTTGCGGTTAGTTCTCGAGAAACTCAGGGAACACCAGTTGTATGCTAAGTTTAGCAAATGCGAATTTTGGTTGAGGTAAGTCGGATTCCTTGGACATGTTATATCAGGGGAAGGAATAGCAGTAGACGCTAGCAAGGTTCAGTCAGTCACTGAATGGTTGGCACCCACTTCAGTTAGCGAGATCCGCAGTTTCCCTGGACTCGTAGGATACTACTGGATATTCATTGAGAACTTTTAAAAAATTGCGAAGCCAATGACTGAACTATTGAAGAAGGACACTAAGTTTAAATGGACAGAAGATTGCGAGGCAAGTTTCCAGGAGTTGAAGAAACGTTTGACTACAGCCCTAGTGTTAACACTGCCAGATATACATAAGGAGTTCCAAGTGTATTGCGACGCCTCCTGCTTAGGACTTGGATGTGTGCATATGCAGGACGGAAGAGTTGTTTCGTATGCCTCACGACAACTAAAACCACATGAGCTGAATTATGCCACGCATGATCTAGAGCTAGCAGCCGTAGTGCATGCGTTGAAGACTTGGAGACATTACCTTATTGGGAACCGTTGTGATGTGTACGCGGATCATAAGAGTTTGAAGTACATTTTCACATAGAAGGAGCTGAACCTTAGCCAGAGGAGATGGCTGGAGCTTATAAAGGATTACGACATGAAGCTACACTATCATCCAGGAAAGGCCAATGTCATAGCAGACGCTTTGAGCCAGAAGAGTTATGCCAATATCCTTGAAAGTAAGGGATTGCCGAAGGAGTTAGCAGAGGATATCATGGAACTTCGATTGGAGATTGTTCCAAGAGGTTTCGTTGCAACAATGGAGGTTCAGTCTACATTGTTGGGCAAGATTCGAGAAGCTCCGAAGGATGACAAAGAGATTGCCGAGATAAAGGAGAAGATGAGCAAAGGAAAGGCCCAAGGTTTTCGTGAGGATGAGCACGATACCTTATGGTTTGAGGACCGAGTTTATGTGCCCAATAACCCAGAGATCAGGAATTTAATACTTCAGGAAGCTCGTGACTCACCATACTCGATACACCCCGGAAACACCAAGATGTATTTGGATTTGAAGGAACGTTTCTGGTGGACTGGTATGAAGAAGGATATTGCTGAGTATGTAGCCGTATGTGATGTTTGCCAGAGAGTGAAGGCAGAGCATCAGAAGCCAGTAGGACTGTTACACCCTATGCCGATACCCAAATGGAAGTGGGATAAACTTGGCATGGACTTTATCACCGGATTGCCCAGAACCAAAGCAGGATATGATTCTATATGGGTAGTAGTTGATCGCTTGACCAAAGTGGCTCACTTTATCCTAGTGAAAACCACCTATACAAGTGCGAAGTTGGCCAAGATATATATGTCCAGGATCGTATGTCTGCATGCAGTTCCGAGGACCATCGTATCAGATAGAGAAACACAGTTTACCTCAAAGTTTTGGAATCTGTTACACCAGACTTTGGGTACGAGATTGGAGTTCAATACAGCATTTCAGCCGCAGATGGATGGACAAACCGAGAGAGTCAACCAGATACTGGAAGATATGTTGAGAGCCTGTGCGCTAGATTATGGATCTAGTTGGGATGACAACTTGCCTTAAGCAGAGTTCTCGTACAACAATAGCTACCAAGCCAGTTTGAAGATAGCACCACTTGAAGCCCTGTTTGGACGTAGGTGCAGAATGCCGCTGATGTGGAATGAGGTAGAGACCGGCAGTTGTTTGGACCAGACTTGATCAAGGAGTCTGAGGAGAAGGTTAAACTGATTCGTGATAGACTGAAGATTGCTCAGTCCAGGCAGAAGAGTTACGTAGACTCAAAACGCAAGGAGGTAACATATGAAATTGGAGACAGAGCATATTTCGAGTATCACCTTTGCGAGGAGTGAAACGTTTTGGAGTTAAAGGAAAGTTAGCCCCGAGATTTGTAGGACCGTATCGTGTTTTGGAACAGATGGGAGAAGTTTCCAACAAGTTGGAGTTACCTGAGGGATTGTCAGGAGTTCATGATGCGTTCCACATTTCACAGTTGAAGAAGTGTCATGCTGAGATGGCCGATATACCGTTAAGAGATACAGTACCCTTGGAAGCGATTCAGTTGGACAGTGATTTGACTTATGAGGAGAAGCTAGTTAAGATTCTTGAGTTTGCCAACCGAGTCACCCACAGCAAGGTTATCAAGTTTTGCAAAGTTCAGTGGAGCCACCATACCGAGGATGAAGCCACCTGGGAACGAGAGGATGATCTACTCAGAGACCACCCACACCTATTTTCTAGCCAATCCGAATCTCAAGGGCGAGATTCATCTTAAGGGGGGTAGGTTTGTAACATCCCAAATTTTCAATTTGGAATGTTATACATAGGTCATCCATGCATATCATGTTTTATTGCATTTCCGTTCCGCAATCCTTGAAATCCTAAGAACCTCAAGAACCCTCGGAGAGAGTTGGGGATTTCCCGGTTTTCATATTTGATTTTTATCAAATAATGAAACGAGGATGTTGATTTTAATTATTTTTCTCTCCGAAAAATATTTCACATTAAAATATAAGAGAGGAGATAATATGACTTCTCCAAAATAATTGAAATATTTGAGGAAAAATATTAAAATCATTTATTTGATTTTATTTGAGTTTATTTGGATTTTATTGCATTAGAAAGATTGCACGTTTTCAAAATTGCATTTTAGGGCCAAGAAAATGTTCATCTCGTTCTAAATATTTTATTTAGATGATGAAAATTTATTTTGGCACTTTTAGATTTTTATTTTATTTTCTAGGATTTTATTTCTGTTGGCGAAATTGTTTTAAAAAAAAATCTCCTCGCGCCGACTGGGCCGAAACCCAGCCGGGCCGCCGGCCCAAGTCGCCACCGCCGCCTCCCCACGCGCGAGCGCCGCCGCCGCCGACTCGGACACAGTCCGAGCCAGACTCCGCCTCCGCCGACGCGCCTTGCCCCTTTACTCCAAGTCGCCGCCCCCCTCCTATATATACGCGCCACCCCGGCCCTCCCACCAGCACACCACCACCGCCGCCCCCCCGCCGCCAAGCCCCGCCGCCGCCGCAGCCGCCCGCAGCCGCCCGCGCCGCCTGCCGCCGCCGAGCCCCGCCACCCCGCGAGCCACCGCCCCGCCGCCCAAACCCCCGCCTCGCCGGAGCCCCTCGCCGGAGGTACCGCGCCGGATCCCGAGCCACCGGTTTTTTTAAAACCGTTTGGTTTTCTTTTAGAAACCCTAGTTTGTTTTTTAGATCGGTTCACCGTTTTTTCTCGGTTCTTCTATTTAGCGGACGTTCGTCCGTACGTTCGTTTTAGCGAATAGTTTTCGCCTTTAGTTACAGTTAACGAACGCTCGTTTATTAGTCTGTTCGTCAGTTTTATTTTTGTCGGATTTATTCGTGATTATTTTTCGATCGCGATTTCTGATCCGATCTTAGTTTCTGTTTATCTTTTCGCTCGTTAGTCGGAATCAGGCGATTCAAGCGCCTAGATCTTCATCTCGAGACCCTCTTTCTGTTTAACCAACTTGCACAAGTTTTTGCTACTGTAATATTTGACCTAGGTCCAGATTAGTAAAGGGATCTTGTTTCTTTCGTCGTTTGAGTTTCGTTGCTCCATTCGATTTGATTCTTTTTGCGTACCGGAGTTCTTAAGTTGAACTTTCTGTTCAACCTCTCTTATTTGAGTTTTGCTTGTGCATCTTTGCTTGTTGCTTATGTATGTTATTGTTTGTTTGCGATAGAACACCCGGAGTGCGAAGCGTGTTACTATGAGTCTCTAGGTTTCGCGGATCGTCAGCAAGGCAAGTAATACATTGATCATACTCTTTTCATACCCAGTTTTTATGCATTAGTTCCAATCCTCAAACCTTGCATGATTATGATGTCATTAACTTGTGGGTTGGGAAGTAGTTATTGAGGCAGAACCTATTGCCATGTTACTGTCAAACCCTTGGGAGTAACTTCTGTTGGGAACGTAGTAATTGCAAAATTTCCTACGCACAAGCAGGATCATGGAGATGCATAGCAACGAGAGGGGAGAGTGTTGTCTACGTACCCTCGTAGACCGTTCGCGGAAGCGTTATATCAACGCGGTTGATGTAGTCGTACATTTTCATGATCCGACCGATCCAAGTACAGAAAGCACGGCACCTCCGAGTTCTGCACACGTTCGGCTCGGTGACGTCCTCGCCTTCTCGATCCAGCAAGAGGGGCGAAGTAGTAGATGAGTTCCAGCAGCACGACAGCGTGGTGACGGTGTTGGTGAAGAACAATCTTCGCAGGGCTTCACATAAGCACTATGAAAACTATGACAGAGGATAAACTAGAGGGGACGGGGTTGCCGGCACACGGCTTGGTGTTTCTTGATGTGTCATTGGTGCTAGCCCTGCCCCTCTATTTATATGTTGAGCCCTGCGGTCGAAACTTGGAGCAAAAGCCTCCTCAAAGTCGATTTTGCCCGAAAGGCAAGAGTCCCACTCGGACTCCAGGACCCAACGCCACAATCCTTGGCGCCTGGCCCAGACGCCATGGGCCTCAGCGTCTGGCTCAGGGCCAGATGCCAGGGTCTCCGGTGTTTGGCCCCCTGGCCTCCGCAAAACTCCTTTTGCACCGACTTATAGCCCCATGGGCCTGACTCCTTGGCCAAACCATATCATCCAATATATGAATCTTTACCTCCGGACCATTCCAGAGCTCCTCGTCATGTCCGTGATCTCATCCGGGACTCCGAACAATATTCAGTCACCAACATACATAACTCATATAATACTATATCATCAACAAATGTTAAGCATGCGGACCCTACGGGTTCGAGAACTATGTAGACATGACCAAGACACCTCTCTGGTCAATAACCAATAGAGGGACCTGGATGCCCATATTGGCTCCTACATATTCTACGAAGATCTTTATCGGTCAGACCGCATAACAACATACGTTGTTCCCTTTGTCATCGGTATGTTACTTGCCCGAGATTCGATCGTCGGTATCTCAATACCTAGTTCAATCTCGTTACGGCAAGTCTCTTTACTCGTTCCGTAATACATCATCCCGCAACTAACTCATTAGTTGCAATGCTTGCAAGGCTTATAGTGATGTCCATTACCGAGTGGGCCCAGAGATACCTCTCCGACAACCGAAGTGACAAATCCTAATCTCGAAATACGCCAACCCAACAAGTACCTTCGGAGACACCTGTAGAGCACCTTTATAATCACCCAGTTACGTTGTGACGTTTGGTGGCACACAAAGTGTTCCTCTGGTAAACGGGAGTTGCATAATCTCATAGTCATAGGAACATGTATAAGTCATGAAGAAACCAATAGCAACAAACTAAATGATCAAGTGCTAAGCTAACGGAATGGGTCAAGTCAATCACATCATTCTCCTAATGATGTGATCCCGTTAATCAAATGACAACTCATGTCTATGGTTAGGAAACTTAACCATCTTTGATCAATGAGCTAGTCAAGTAGAGGCATACTAGTGACACTCTGTTTGTCTATGTATTCACACATGTATTATGTTTCCGGTTAATACAATTCTAGCATGAATAATAAACATTTATCATGATATAAGGAAATAAATAATAACTTTATTATTGCCTCCAGGGCATATTTCCTTCAGTCTCCCACTTGCACTAGAGTCAATAATCTAGATCACATCGCCATGTGATTTAACATCAATAGTTCACATCACCATGTGATTAACACCCATAGTTCACATCATCATGTGACCAACACCCAAAGGGTTTACTAGAGTCAATAATCTAGTTCACATCGCTATGTGATTAACACCCAAAGAGTACTAAGGTGTGATCATGTTTTTCTTGTGAGAGAAGTTTAGTCAATGGGTCTGCAACATTCAGATCCGTATGTATCTTGCAAATTTCTATGTCAACAATTCTTTGCACGGAGATACTCTAGCTAATTGCTCCCACTTTCAATATGTAGCTAGATCGAGACTTAGAGTCATCCAGATCGGTGTCAAAGCTTGAATCGTCGGAACTCTTTATGACGAAACTTTTGTCACCTCCATAATCGAGAAACATATCCTTATTCCACTAAGGATAATTTTGACCAATGTCTAGTGATCTACTCCTAGATCACTATTGTACTCCCTTGCCAAACTCGCAGGGTATACAATAGGTCTGGTACACAAATGGCTTATTTTATAGAACCTATGGCCAAGGCATAGGGAATGACTTTCATTCTCTTTCTATATTCCGCCGTAGTCTGGCTTTGAGTCTTACTCAGTTTCACACCTTGTAACACAGGCAAGAACTCTTTCTTTTGACTGTTCCATTTTGAACTACTTCAAAATCTCGTCAAGGTATGTACTCTTTGAAAAACTTATCAAGCGCCTTGATCTATCTCTATAGATCTTGATGCTCAATATGTAAGCAGCTTCACTGAGGTCTTTCTTTGAAAAACTCCTTTCAAACACTCCTTTATGCTTTGCAGAATAATTCTACATTATCTCCGATCAACAATATCTCATTCACATATACTTATCAGAAATGTTGTAGTGCTCCCACTCACTTTCTTGTAAATACAGGCTTCACAGCAAGTCTGTATAAAACTATATGCTTTGATCAACTTATCAAAGTGTATATTCCAACTCCGAGATGCTTGCAGCAGTCCATAGATGGATCGCTGGAGCTTGCATATTTTGTTAGTACCCTTAGGATTGACAAAACCTTCTGGTTGCATCATATAGAACTCTTCTTTAATAAATCCATTAAGGAATGCAGTTTTGTTTATCCATTTGCCAGATTTCATAAAATGTGGCAATTGCTAACATGATTCAGACAGACTTAAGCATAGATACGAGTGAGAAGCTCTGATCGTAGTCAACACCTTGAACTTGTCGAAAACCTTTTTGCGACAATTCTAGCTTTGTAGATAGTAACACTACTATCAGCGTCCGTCTTCCTCTTAAAGATCCATTTAATCTCAATGGCTCGCTGATCATTGGGCAAGTCAATCAAAGTCCATACTTTGTTCTCATACATGGATCTCATCTCAGATTTCATGGCCTCAAGCCATTTTGCGGAATCTGGGCTCATCATCGCTTCCTCATAGTTCGTAGGTTTGTCATGGTCAAGTAACATGACCTCTAGAACAGGATTACCGTACCACTCTGGTGCGGATCTCACTCTGGTTTACCTATGAGGTTCGGTAGTAACTTGATCTGAAGTTACATGATCATCATCATTAACTTCCTCACTAATTGGTGTAGTAGTCACAGGAACAGATTTCTGTGATGAACTACTTTCCAATAAGGGAGCAGGTACAGTTACCTCATTAAGTTCTACTTTCCTCCCACTCACTTCTTTCGAGAGAAACTCCTTCTCTAGAAAGGATCCATTCTCAGCAATAAATAACTTGCCTTCGGATTTGTGATAGAAGGTGTACCCAACATTTTCTTTTAGGTATCCTATGAAGACGCACTTCTCCGATTTGGGTTTGAGCTTATCAGGTTGAAACTTTTTCACATAAGCATTGCAACCTCAAACTTTAAGAAACGACAGCTTAGGTTTCTTGCCAAACCATAGTTCATACGGTGTCGTCTCAACGGATTTTGATGGTGCCCTATTTAACGTGAATGTAGCTGTCTCTAATGCATAACCCCAAAACGATAGTGGTAAATCGGAAGAGATATCATAGATTGCACTATATCCAATAAAGTATGGTTATGACGTTCGGACACACCATTATGCTGTGGTGTTCCAGGTGGCATAAGTTTTTGAAACTATTCCACACTGTTTTGATTGAAGACCAAACTCGTAACTCAAATATTTGTCTGCGCGATTAGATCGTAGAAACTTTATTTTCTTGTCACGATGATTTTCCACTTCACTATGAAATTCTTTGAACTTTTCAAATGTTTCAGACTTATGTTTCATCAAGTAGATATACCCATATCTGCTCAAATCATCTGTGAAGGTCAGAAAATAACGATACCCGCCTCAAGCCTCAACACTCATCAGACCACATACATCAGTATGTATGATTTCCAACAAATCTGTTGCTCGCTCCATTGTTCCAGAGAACGGAGTCTTAGTCATCTTGCCCATGAGGCATGGTTCGCAAGCATCAACTGATTCATAATCAAGTGATTCCAAAAGCCCATCAGCATGGATTTTCTTCATGCGCTTTACACCAATATAACCTAAACGGCAGTGCCACAAATAAGTTGTACTATCATTATTAACTTTGCATCTTTTGTCTTCAATATTATGAAAATGTGTATCACCACGATCGAGATCCAACAAACCATTTTCATTGGGTGTATGACCATAGAAGGTTTTATTCATGTAAACAGAACAACAATTATTCTCTAACTTACATGAATAACCGTATTGCAATAAACATGATCCAATCATATTCATGCTCAACGCAAACACTAAATAACATTTATTTTAGGTTTAACACTAATCCCAAAAGTACAGGGAGTGTGCGATGATGATCATATCAATCTTGGAACCATTTCCACTACACATCGTCACTTCACCCTTAACTAGTCTCTGTTCATTCTGCAACTCCTGTTTCGAGTTACTGTTCTTAGCAACTGAACTAGTATCAAATACTGAGGGGTTGCTATAAACACTAGTAAAGTACACATCAATAACATGTATATCAAATATACCTATGTTCACTTTGCCATCCTTCTTATCCGCCAATTACTTGGGTTAGTTCCGCTTCCAGTGACCAGTCCCTTTGCAGTAGAAGCACTCAGTTTCAGGTTTAGGTCCAGACTTGGGTTTTTTCACTTGAGCAGCAACTTGCTTGCTGTTCTTCTTGAAGTTCCCCTTTCTTCCCTTTGTCCCTTTACTTGAAACTAGTGGTTTTGTTTACCATCAACACTTGATGCTTTTCTTGATTTGTACCTTCTTCGATTTCAGCATCACGAAGAGCTTGGGAATTACTTTCGTCATCCCTTGCATATTATAGTTCATCACGAAGTTCTACTAACTTGGTGATGGTGACTAGAGAATTCTGTCAATCACTATTTTATCTGGAAGATTAACTCCCACTTGATTCAAGTGATTGTAGTACCCAGACAATCTGAGCACATGCTCACTGCTTGAGCTATTCTCCTCCATCCTTTAGCTATAGAACTTGTTGGAGACTTCATATCTCTCAACTCGGATATTTGCTTGAAATATTAACTTCAACTCCTGGAACATCTCATATGGTCCATGACATTCAAAACGTCTTTGAAGTCCCGATTCTAAGCCGTTAAGCATGGTGCACTAAACTATCAAGTAGTCATCATATTGAGCTAGCCAAACATTCATAACGTCTGCATCTGCTCCTGCAATAGGTCTGTCATCTAGCGGTGCATCAAGGACATAATTCTTCTGTGCAGCAATGAGGATAAACCTCAGATCATGGATCCAATCCGCATCATTGCTACTAACATCTTTCAACTTAGTTTTCTCTAGGAACATATATAAAATAAAATAGGGGAGCTAAACGCGAGCTATTGATCTACACCATATATATGCTAATACAACCAGGACTAAGTTCATGATAAATTTAAGTTCAATTTAATCATATTATTTAAGAACTCCCACTTAGATAGACATCCCTCTAATCCTCTAAGTGATCACGTGATCCATATCAACTAAACCATGTCCTATCATCACATGAGATGGAGTAGTATCAATGGTGAACATCACTATGTTGATCATATCTACTATATGACTCACGCTCGACCTTTTAGTCTCCGTGTTCCGAGGCCATATCAGTTATATGCTAGGCTCGTCAAGTTTAACCTGAGTATTCCGTGTGTGCAACTGTTTTGCACCCGTTGTATTTGAACGTAGAACCTATCACACCTGATCATCACGTGGTGTCTCAGCACGAAGAACTTTCGCAACGGTGCATACTCAGGGAGAACACTTATACTTTGATAATTTAGTGAGGGATCATCTTATAATGCTACCGTCAATCAAAGCAAGATAAGATGCATAGAAGATAAACATCACATGCAATCAATATAAGTGATATGATATGGCCATCATCATCTTGTGCTTGTGATCTCCATCTCCGAAGCACCTTCATGATCACCATCGTCACCGGCGCGACACCTTGATATCCATCGTAGCATTGTTGTCGTCTCGCCAATCTTATGCTTCCACGACTATCGCTACCGCTTAGTGATAAAGTAAAGCATTACAGGGCGATTGCATTGCATACAATAAAGCGACAACCATATGGCTCCTGCCAGTTGTCGATAATTTGGTTACAAAACATGATCATCTCATACAATAAAATTTGACATCATGTCTTGACCATATCACATCACAACATGCCCTGCAAAAACAAGTTAGACGTCCTCTACTTTGTTGTTTGCAAATTTTACGTGGCAACTATGGGCTTTAGCAAGAACCGTTCTTACCTACGCATCAAAACCACAACGATAGTTTGTCAAGTTGGTGATGTTTTAACCTTCGCAAGGACTGGGCGTAGCCACACTCGGTTCACCTAAAGTTGGAGAAACTGACACCCGCCAACCACCTGTGTGCAAAGCACATCGGTAGAACCAGTCTCGCGTAAGCGTACACGTAATGTCGGTCCGGGCCGCTTCATCCAACAATATCGCCGAACCAAAGTATGACATGCTGGTAAGCAGTATGACTTATATCGCCCACAACTCACTTGTGTTCTACTCATGCATATGACACCTACGCATAAAACCTGGCTCTGATACCACTATTGGGAACGTAGTAATTTCAAAATTTCCTACGCACATGCAAGATCATGGAGATGCATAGCAACGAGATGGGAGAGTGTTGTCTACATACCCTCGTAGACCGTTCATGGAAGCGTTATATCAACACGGTTGATGTAGTCATACGTCTTCACGGTCCGACCGATCCAAGTACCGAAAGCACGACACCTCCGAGTTCTGCACACGTTCGGCTCGGTGACGTCCTCGCCTTCTCGATCCAGCAAGAGGGGCGAAGTAGTAGATGAGTTCCGGCAGCACGACGGCGTGGTGACGGTGTTGGTGAAGAACAATCTTCGCAGGGCTTCGCCTAAGCACTACGAAAACTATGACGGAGGATAAACTAGAGGGGACGGGGTTGCCGGCACACGGCTTGGTGTTTCTTGATGTGTCTTTGGTGCTAGCCCTGCCCCTCTATTTATATGTTGAGCCCTGGGGTCGAAACTTGGAGCAAAAGCCTCCTCAAAGTCGATTTTGCCCGAAAGGCAAGAGTCCCACTCAGACTCCAGGACCAAACGCCACAATCCTTGGTGTCTGGCCCAGACACCATGGGCCTCGGCGTCTGGCCCAGGGCCAGACGCCAGGGTCTCCGACGTTTGGCCCCCTGGCCTACGCAAAACTCCTTTTGCACCGACTTATAGCCCCATGGGCCTCACCCCTTGGCCAAACCATATCATCCAATATATGAATCTTTACCTCTGGACCATTCCAGAGCTCCTCGTCATGTCCGTGATCTCATCCGGGACTCCGAACAACATTCAGTCACCAACATACATAACTCATATAATACTATATCGTCAACAAACATTAAGCATGCGGACCCTACGGGTTCGAGAACTATGTAGACATGACCGAGACACCTCTCTGGTCAATAACCAATAGCGGGACCTGGACGCCCATATTGGCTCCTACATATTCTACGAAGATCTTTATCGGTCAGACCGCATAACAACATATGTTGTTCCCTTTGTCATCGGTATGTTACTTGCCCGAGATTCGATCGTCGGTATCTCAATACCTAGTTCAATATCGTTACAGCAAGTTTCTTTACTCGTTCCATAATACATCATCCCGCAACTAACTCATTAGTTGCAATGCTTGCAAGGCTTATAGTGATGTGCATTACCGAGTGGGCCCAGAGATACCTCTCCGACAACCAGAGTGACAAACCCTAATCTCGAAATACGCCAACCCAACAAGTACCTTCGGAGACACCTGTAGAGCACCTTTATAATCACCCAGTTACGTTGTGAAGTTTGGTGGCACACAAAGTGTTCCTCTGGTAAACGGGAGTTGCATAATCTCATAGTCATAGGAACATGTATAAGTCATGAAGAAACCAATAGCAACAAACTAAACGATCAAGTGCTAAGCTAACAGAGTGGGTCAAGTCAATCACATCATTCTCCTAATGATGTGATCCCACTAATCAAATGACAACTCATGCCTATGGTTAGGAAACTTAACCATCTTTGATGAACGAGCTAGTCAAGTAGAGGCATACTAGTGACACTCTGTTTGTCTATGCATTCACACATGTATTATGTTTCCGGTTAATACAATTCTAGCATGAATAATAAACATTTATCATGATATAAGGAAATAAATAATAACTTTATTATTGCCTCTAGGGCATATTTCCTTCAGTCTCCCACTTGCACTAGAGTCAATAATCTAGATCACATCGCCATGTGATTTAACATCAATAGTTCACATCGCCATGTGATTAACACCCATAGTTCACATCATCATGTGACCAACACCCAAAGGGTTTACTAGAGTCAATAATCTAGTTCACATCGCTATGTGATTAACACCCAAAGAGTATTAAGGTGTGATCATGTTTTGCTTGTGAGAGAAGTTTAGTCAACGGGTCTGCAACATTCAGATCCGTATCTATCTTGCAAATTTCTATGTCAACAATGCTCTGCACGGAGCTACTCTAGCTAATTGCTCCCACTTTCAATATGTATCTAGATCGAGACTTAGAGTCATCCAGATCGGTGTCAAAGCTTGAATCGACGTAAATCTTTACGACGAACCTTTTGTCACCTCCATAATTGAGAAACATACCCTTATTCCACTAAGGATAATTTTGACCAATGTCTAGTGATCTACTCCTAGATCACTATTGTACTCCCTTGCCAAACTCAGGGCAGGGTATACAATAGGTCTGGTACACATATGGCATATTTTATAGAACCTATGGCCAAGGCATAGGGAATGACTTTCATTCTCTTTCTATATTCTGACGTGGTCTGGCTTTGAGTCTTACTCAGTTTCACACCTTGTAACACAGGCAAGAACTCTTTCTTTTGACTGTTCCATTTTGAACTACTTCAAAATCTCGTCAAGGTATGTACTCATTGAAAAACTTATCAAGCGTCTTGATCTATCTCTATAGATCTTGATGCTCAATATGTAAGCAGCTTCACTGAGGTCTTTCTTTGAAAACCTCCTTTCAAACACTCCTTTATGCTTTGCAGAATAATTCTACATTATCTCCGATCAACAATATGTCATTCACATATACTTATCAGAAATGTTGTAGTGCTCCCACTCACTTTCTTGTAAATACAGGCTTCACCGCAAGTCTGTATAAAACTATATGCTTTGATCAACTTATGAAAGCGTATATTCCAACTCCGAGATGCTTGCACCAGTCCATAGATGGATCGCTGGAGCTTGCATATTTTGTTAGTACCTTTAGGATTGACAAAACCTTCTGGTTGCATCATATACAACTCTTCTTTAATAAATCCATTAAGGAATGCAGTTTTGTTTATCCATTTGCTAGATTTCATGAAATGTGGCAATTGCTAACATGATTCCGATAGACTTAAGCATAGATACGAGTGAGAAACTCTCATCGTAGTCAACACCTTGAACTTGTCGAAAACATTTTTGCGACAATTCTAGCTTTGTAGATAGTAACACTACTATCAGCGTCCGTCTTCCTCTTGAAGATCCATTTAATATCAATGGCTCGCCGATCATTGGGCAAGTCAATCAAAGTCCATACTTTGTTCTCATACATGGATCTCATCTCAGATTTCATGGCCTCAAGCCATTTTGCGGAATCTGGGCTCATCATCGCATCCTCATAGTTCGTAGGTTCGTCATGGTCAAGTAACATGACCTCCAGAATAGGATTATCGTACCACTCTGGTGCGGATCTCACTCTGGCTTACCTACGAGGTTCGGTAGTAACTTGATCTGAAGTTACATGATCATCATCATTAGCTTCCTCACTAATTGGTGTAGTAGTCATAGGAACAGATTTCTGTGATGAACTACTTTCCAATAAGGGAGCAGGTACAGTTACCTCATCAAGTTCTACTTTCCTCCCACTCACTTCTTTCGAGAGAAACTCCTTCTCTAGAAAGGATCCATTCTCAGCAATGAATAACTTGCCTTCGGATCTGTGATAGAAGGTGTACCAACATTTTCTTTTGGGTATCCTATGAAGACACACTTATCCGATTTGGGTTTGAGCTTATCAGGTTGAAACTTTTTCACATAAGCATTGCAACCTCAAACTTTAAGAAACGAGAGCTTAGGTTTCTTGCCAAACCATAGTTCATACGGTATCGTCTCAACGGATTTTGATGGTGCCCTATTTAACGTGAATGTAGTTGTCTCTAATGCATAACCCGAAAACGATAGTGGTAAATCGGTAAGAGATATCATAGATTGCACTATATCCAATAAAGTACGGTTGTGACGTTCGGACACACCATTATGATGTGGTGTTCCAGGTGGCATGAGTTTGTGAAACTATTCCACATTGTTTTAATTGAAGACCAAACTCGTAACTCAAATATTTGTCTCCGCGATCAGATCGTAGAAACTTTATTTTCTTGTCACGATGATTTTCCACATCACTCTGAAATTCTTTGAACTTTTCAAATGTTTCAGACTTATGTTTCATCAAGTAGATATACCCATATCTGCTCAAATCATCTGTGAAGGTCAGAAAATAACGATACCCGCCTCAAGCCTCAACACTCATCGAACCACATACATCAGTATGTATGATTTCTAACAAATCTGTTGCTCGCTCCATTGTTCCAGAGAACGGAGTCTTAGTCATCTTGCCCATGAGGCATGGTTCGCAAGCATCAACTGATTCATAATCAAGTGATTCCAAAAGCACATCAGCATGGATTTTCTTCATGCGCTTTACACCAATATTGTTGGGTTGTTAACTACTTTAATTTGGGATTGAGTTGGGGTTACCTTCTCAATGTTGTTCAACCACCATGATAGTTAAATTAAAATCTATTCCCTTGTTGTAGGGAAAAATTGGCTTTATGCAAAACCGTAACCATAGAGCTTTCCACCAGCCAAATATGCATGTAGTAATAGCAGTATTCTGTTCTTGCTCTACTGTGTTACTTTGCCAGCATAGTCCATGTGCTGACCCGTTCTCAGGCTGCAACGTATTATGTTGCATACTTTTCAAACGAAGAGTAAGGTTCGTTAGGTCGTTGCCGTGCAGCTCAGCTATGCCGTTGGAGTTGATGGACTCACTTTATCTTCCAAGCCTTCCGCTGTTATCGCATTAGATGACCTTAAGCCATATTATTGTAATAAGTTCTCTTTGGAGACATTCAATGTAATAAGTGTGTGATTGCTACTCTTCTATAAATCCTCGAGTACTGTGTGTGTCATCATTACCGATCCAGGGATGACACTGAAGCACAGAGACTTGACCATGTGAGGTCGGGTCGCTACAGCTTTTCGTAAGATGCTTGCTAAGTATGATGTTAATCATAGAATTGCATCTCCATATCACCCACAGTCTAGTGGTCAAGTAGAATTGAGCAATAGAGAGCTTAAATTAATTTTGCAAAAGACTGTCAATAGGTCTAGAAAGAATTGGTCCAAGAAACTTGATGATGCATTATGGGCTTATAGAACTACATATAAAAATCCTATGGGTATGTCTCCGTATAAAATGGTTTATCAAAAGGCATGTCACTTACCACTTGAACTAGAACATAAGGCATATTGGGCCATTAAAGAGCTCAACTATGACTTCAAACTTGCCGGTGAGAAGAGGCTTTGTGACATTAGCTCACTTGATGAATGGAGAACCCAGGCCTATGAGAATGCCAAACTATTTAAAGAAAAAGTTAAAAGATGGCATGATAAAAGGATACAAAAGTGTGAGTGTAATGTAGGTGATTATGTATTGCTATACAACTCTTGTTTAAGATTTTTTGCAGGCAAACTCCTCTCTAAATGGGGAGGTCCTTACATCATCGAGGAGGTCTATCATTTCGGTGCCATAAAAATCAACAACTTCGAAGGCACAAATCCGAGGGTGGTGAACGGTCAAAGAATCAAACATTATATATCAGGTAATCCCATAAATGTTGAAACTAATGTTATTGAAACCATAACCCTGGAGGAATACATAAGGGTCACTTTTCGGAACATGTTAGACTCCGAAACGGAATAGGTACGTGGTACAGTAAGTAAACCGACTCCAAAACAGTTCTAATGGCAATTTTTCTCCGTTTTGGAATATTTAAGAAAATAGGAAAATAAGAAGTAGTCCGGGAAGGACATGAGGCTTCCACGAGGATGGAGGGCACGCCCCCTGCCTCGTGGGCACCTCGTGTGCTCTCCGGACTCTGTTTTCTTGCACGATACTTCTTTTGGTCCGTAAAAGTTCACTATATAATCTCCCGAAGGTTTTGACCACCGTATCATGCAAATATCTTCTGTCTTTGTTTCAAGCTGTTTTTCTGACAGATCTAGATCGCCATGGCGTCTTCAAGTTCCCCCAAGGACAATTTCTTCGAGAAGGTCATCAACCCCTACCTCGCGGAGGTGCTGGAACACCCTCAAACCATTGAGATGCGTGAGGGGTTGTTGCATATCCACGATGCTGAGGGACCAAGGAGGACCGGAAGCATGGAAACAAGGCTCGAGGCATTGGAGCAACAAGTTTTCTAGTGCCAGGAGATGGTGGAATGTGGACTCGACTCCAATCATATAATGATCATGGAGTTCACCAACAACCACAAGTTGGATGACAAGAACATTAGGGAGGCTATCTTCAAGCTTCATGAGAAAATCGAGCGCCTCCAAGCCCAGATCTATGACCTGCAAAACCAAAATTGTGAGTATGAATATAGATTCAAGAGGATGAGTTTGGCTGCAGATTTGAGGATCCCGGAGACTCGATCATCTTTCTATGATGGTGAGCCTATGCCTTGGAAGATGGACGAGAAGCCTACATCATCAACAACTCCATCATCACCACCTCCGAGGAAGGAAACATAAACACATGGGTATGGGCACTCCCCTTGGCAACTGCCAAGCTTGGGGGAGTTCCCCGGTATCGTATCACCATCACACTTTTGTCTTTACCATTTTTCTTAGTTCGATCATTTTTGTAATATCTTGATCTAGTAGAATAAAGTTTTAGTATGATCTAGTTGTGAGTTTTTCTTTATGATCCATCTATGTAATCGAGTCTATGAGCTTTATATAATAAATATTAGTGTTTAGTCAAGGGCTTGATTATTTCGCAATGATCTTGAGGGAATAAAATAAAAGAGAAGAAATAAAAAGAAATAAAGAGATCATATGGATCTTATGGAGAGTAATGACTTCACATATAAAGAGTATGATGACTAAAAATTGTTGAGAGTTGACAAACATAGTTTTGGTCATAGTTGCAATTAATAGGAGGTAATAAGGAAAGAGAGGTTTTCACATATAAATATACCATCTTGGACATCTTTTATGATTGTGAGCACTCATTAAAATATGATATGCTAAAGAGTTGACGTTGGACAAGGAAGACAATGTAATGGGTTATGTTTTATTACATCTAAGATAAATTATATTGTCATGGATCATCCAACATGTTGAGCTTGCCTTTCCCTCTCATGCTAGACAAATTCTTTGCACCAAGTAGAGATACTACTTGCGCTTCCAAATATCCCTAAACCCAGTTTTGCCATGAGAGTCCACTTTATCTACCTATGGATTGAGTAAGATCCTTCAAGTAAGTTGTCATCGTTGCAAGGAATAAAAATTGCTCTCTAAACATGTATGATTTATTAGTGTGGAGAAAATAAGCTTTATATGATCTTGTGATGTGGAAGAAATAAAAGCGATGGACTGCATAATAAAGGTCCATATCACAAGTGGCAATATAAAGTGACGTTCTTTCGCATTAAGATATTGTGCATCCAACCATAAAAGCACACGACAACCTATGCCTCCCTCTGTGAAGGGCCTATCTTTTATTCTTGTCTTATACTTCATATAAGAGTCACGGTGATCTTCACCTTTCATTTTCACATTTTATCCTTTGGCAAGCACAATGTGTTGGAAAGATCATGATATATATGGCTAATTGGATGTGGGTTTTCATGAACTATTATTGTTGACATTACCCTTGAGGTAAAAAGTGGGAGGCAAAACTATAAGCCCCTATCTTTCTTTGTGTCTGATTAAAACTTCATAACCATAAATATTGCGTGAGTGTTAGCAATTATGAAAGACTAAATGATGGTTGAGTATGTGGACTTATGAAAAGCTCTTATTGACTCTTTCTGATATTATGATAAATTGCAATTGCCTCAATGACTGAGATTATAGTTTGTTGGTTCTCAATGAAGTTTCTGATTCATACTTGAAATTGTGATTGAATTATTACTTTATCATAGGAGATCATGTGACAATATATATATATATGTATGTTGTTGTTGTTGTTCTAGGAATGATCATGATGCCCTCAAGTCCGTATTTTATTTTATCGACACCTCTATCTCTAAACATCTAGACATATTTTTCGATTTTGGCTTTCGCTTGAGGACAAGCGAGGTCTAAGCTTGGGGGAGTTGATACGTCCATTTTGCATCATGCTTTTATATCGACATTTATTGCATTATGGGCTTTTATTACACATTATGTCACAATACTTATGCCTTTTCTCTCTTATTTTACAAGGTTTACATGAAGAGGGGGAATGCCGGCAGCTGGAATTCTGGGCTGGAAAAGGAGCAAATATTAGAGACCTATTCTGCACATCTCCAAAAGTCCTGAAACTACATGGGAATTATTTTCATAATATATAAAAAATATTGGGCGAAAGAAGTACCAGAGGAGGGCCACCCCCTGCCTCGTGGTCCCCCTGGTGGCCCTTTGATGCCCATCTTTGTCTATATGGAGTCTTTCGTCGAGAAAAAAATCATAAGCTAGCTCACGGGACGAAACTCCGCCGCCACGAGGCAGAACCATGGAGGAACCAATCTAGGGCTTCGGCGGAGCTGTTCTTCCGGGGAAACTTCCCTCCGGGAGGGGCAAATCATCACCATCGTCATCACCAACGATCCTCTCATCGGGAGGGGGTCAATCTCCGTCAACATCTTCACCAGCACCATCTCATCTCAAACCCTAGTTCATCTCTTGTATCCAATCTTTGTATCCAAACCTCAGATTGGTACTTGTGGGTTGCTAGTAGTGTTGATTACTCCTTGTAGTTGGTGCTAGTTGGTTTACTTGGTGGAAGATCATATGTTCAAATCCATTATGCATATTAATACTCCTCTGATTATGAACTTGAATATGATTTGTGCGTAGTTACGTTTGTTCCCGAGGACATGGGAGAAGTCTTGCTATAAGTAGTCATGTGAATTTGGGAACGTTCAATATTTTGATGAGATGTATGTTGTATTTCCTCTAGTGGTGTCATGTGAACGTCGACTACATGACACTTCACCATTGTTTGGGCCTAGAGGAGGGAATTGGGAAGTAATAAGTAGATGATCGGTTGCTAGAGTGACAGAAGCTTAAACCCTAGTTTATGAGTTGCATCGTAAGGGGGTGATTTGGATCCATATGTTTCATGCTATGGTTAGGTTTACCTTAATACTTCTGTTGTAGTTGCGGATTCTTGCAATAGGGGCTAATCATAAGTGGGATGCTTGTCCAAGTAAGGATAGTACCCAAGCACCGGTCCACCCACATATCAAATTATCAAAGTACCGAACGTGAATCATATGAACATGATGAAAACTAGCTTGATGATAATTCCCATGTGTCCTCGGGAGCGCTTTACTTTATATAAGAGTTTGTCCAGGCTTGTCCTTTGCTACAAAAAGGATTGGGCCATCTTGCTGCACCTTATTTACTTGCATTACTTGTTACTCGTTACAATTTACCTTATCACAAAACTATCTGTTATTGACAATTTTAGTGCTTGCAGAGAATACCTTACTGAAAACTGCTTATCATTTCCTTCTGCTCCTCGTTGGGTTCGACACTCTTACTTATCGAAAAGGATACGATAGATCCCCTACACTTGTGGGTCATCATGACTGTACGTGGAGAGGCTGACAGTAAGGACCCACCAGGGTCATTGCATTACGCAAGCTGGTGCCTCGTTATTACAAGCCAGGACAAGTCATCGACGTCTTATCTCACACCGGTGATGCATAGGTTGGCGCGGCGGCGGATTTGTTAAAATTACACAAGGAGCAGATAACACCAGGGACCTAGCAGCTCGCCCAATTGTTTTTTAAGTTTCAGAGACGGACCTCAACTACGCGCTATGCGGGGGCTGTGGCTCGTCTAGCCCACGATTACGCTTTTATTTAAGCACATGACGAGCCCAGTTGATATCTTTTTTTCTTTCTGAAAATGGCTAGCCTAGTTCTTTTTTTTCGAGAACACCAAAACCAAGGCCTACTTGGTTTTCTCAGCCCTGCTCGGTAGCAAATCTTTCAAGACGAGGAGGGAGGGATGCAAAGTAGTAAGAAATGGGCTTCCCCCGAAAATGGGCTATAAGTTGTAAGAAATAGGCTGTAACTTTTTAAACCAAAGCCAACCAACAATTACATTAAAATATCTTTTTTTCTGCATTTCTCTACTCTCTACTCTTATAAAAACCAAAGCCAACATGCAATTACATTAAAAGATCGTCTTTTCTCCCACAAGATAAACTACTCATACAAATGCATCTTCATGTTCCGTGCAACGCATGGGCATCTTGCTAGTTAAGACTTTAAATTTCATTCATTTTTTGCGGAGAATTGTTTTTTAATTTTATTTTGATATAATTTAAAAAATATATTTTTAATGCAACTCGAAATTTCGTGATTAAAAGAGTTCGGACCCCACCGAAATATGAAAAATTTCATTGAATTTTTTAGCAGTGCCCAGAATATATGGTTTGTAATGCTAATAAAAAGAATATGGGCTTTAAATATCCTTAAGAATTAGCAAATGGGCTGTAAATTATTGAAAATAATGGCTAATGGGTTGTATCTTGTTTTCCACAGATTTGTAGGCTGACTTCTGGGCCTACTAGGTTGACAATGATGTTGTCCTAATTTTTTTGACGCGTACGCAAGGCTTTTTCAACTTAGTCAACACGGAGCAGTGACTGTTGACGCGGGACTGCCTGCTCCCTCCTCCCGTTGCTAGTTGTGCTGCCGCGATGCCATCCCTCTACCCACCCGCACATCCTGTTATTTTCCGGCGACGTCAGCCTCACCCCGCAGCCAACCAGTCAGCGCTCGTACACCCATCAGTGTGGGCATCCGCTACGGTAGCTTCGCCGGCTCCGGGTCGTTCCCTTCCTGGGCCTCGCCCTCGTCCACTGTGTTTGTGCTCTCGGCGCGGCGAGGTTAACATGGTCAACAAACAACAGCCATCGGAAGAGGCTGACAGTAGGGGTCCACACAAGGAAATGCCTCCTTATTACGCGCAAAATAATGATTCCTCCACCTGATAGCTGGGACCCACCGGAAGGGCCTCTGTATTTCTTGAAAAAAACGTTCCCTCTACTGTCAGCTCGAACCCACCATCTATATCTTCGCACACAAGGAAGTGCCTCCTTATTACGCACAAAAAATGAATACTCCCCCTGCTAGCTGGGACCCACCATTGTGGGAGGCTAACTTGTGGGCCTACTAAGATGACGGGGATGGAGGGCTTTCTCAACTTAGTCAATATGAACGATTCTAGCTCCAGTGACCGTACGATGTCCATCCAACGGTGATAGTGCTTCTTCAACCTCTGGTCTTCTTGCTCCAGCCGCCCAAACAAGCGTCAGCCGAGCCGCCGGCTCCTGCCTCCCGTGTTCGCCTGTGCTACCACCGCTGGCCATGCCATCCCTCTATACTCACCCACATCTCATGTTATTCTCCGGCGACGGCAGCCTCACACCATAGCCGAAGCAGTCAACCCACGTACTCCCCTCCGTGTGGGCATCCACTGTCGCGTCGTCCCCTTCCTAGGCCTCGTCGTCGTCCATCGCCCTGTTGCTCTCGGCGCGGCGTGGTCAACGAAAGACTTTGATCGGAAGAGTACTATACGTGGAGAGGCTAACACCTCGGTCCACGGCCGCAGCAAGGAAGTGCCTCCTTATTACGCGGAAAATAATGATTCCTCCACCTGACAGCAGGGACCCATGATAACCCACAAGTATAGGGGATCTATCGTAGTCCTTTCGATAAGTAAGAGTGTCGAACCCAACGAGGAGCAGAAGGAAATGATAAGCGGTTTCCAGCAAGGTATTCTCTGCAAGTACTGAAATAAGTGGTAACAGATAGTTTTGTGATAGGATAATTTGTAATGAGCAACAAGTAACAGAAGTAAATAAAGTGCAGCAAGGTGGCCCAATCCTTTTGTAGCAAAGGACAAGCCTGGACAAACTCTTATAAGATGTAAAGCGCTCCCGAGGACACATGGGAATATCGTCAAGCTAGTTTTCATCACGTTCATATGATTCGTGTTCGGTACTTTGATAATTTGGTATGTGGGTGGACCGGTGCTTGGGTGCTGCCCTTACTTGGACAAGCATCCCACTTATGATTAACCTCTATTGGAGCATCCGCAACTACAACAAAAGTATTAAGGTAAACCTAACCATAGCATGAAACATATGGATCCAAATCAGCCCTTGCGAAGCAACGCATAAACTAGGGTTTAAGCTTCTGTCACTCTAGCAACCCATCATCTAGTTATTACTCCCCAATGCCTTCCTCTAGGCCCAAATAATGGTGAAGTGTCATGTAGTCGACGTTCACATAACACCACTAGAGGAGAGACAACATACATCTCATCAAAATATCGAACGAATACCAAATTCACATGACTACTAATAGCAAGACTTCTCCCATGTCCTCAGGAACAAAAGTAACTACTCACAAAGCATAAACATGTTCATAAACAGAGGGGTATTAATATGCATATAGGATCTGAACGTATGATCTTCCACCAATTAAACCAACTAGCATCAACTTCAAGGAGTAATTAACACTACTAGCAACCTACTAGCACCAATCCCGGACTTGGAGACAAGAATTGGATACAAGAGATGAACTAGGGTTTTGAGATGAGATGGTGCTGATGAAGATGTTGATGGAGATTTCCCTCTCCCGATGAGAGGAGCGTTGGTGATGACGATGGCAATGATTTCCCCCTCCGGGAGGGAATTTTCCCTGGCAGAACAGCTCCGCCAAAGCCCTAGATTGGTTTCGCCAAGGTTCCGCCTCGTGGCGGCGGAGTTTCGTCCGAGAAGATGGCTTATGATTTTTTTCCCATCGAAAGACTCCATATAGCAGAAGATGGCCACCGGAGGGCCACCAAGGGGCCCATGAGGTAGGGGGTGCACCCTCCTGGGCAGGGTGTGGCCCCCCTGTTGAAGTTCTTGCTCTCAGTATTTTTTTTATATTTGGAAAACATCTTCCGTGAAGTTTCAGGACTTTTGGAGCTGTGCAGAATAGGTCTCTAATATTTGCTCCTTTTCCAGCCCAGAATCCCAGCTGCCGGCATTCTCCCTCTTTATGTAAACCTTGTAAAATAAGAGAGAATAGACATAAGTATTGTGACATAATGTGTAATAACAGCCCATAATGCAATAAATATCGATATAAAAGCATGATGCAAAATGGACGTATCAACTCCCCCAAGCTTAGACCTCGCTTGTCCTCAAGCGAAAAGCCGAAATCGAAAAATATGTCCACATGTTTAGAGATAGAGGTGTCGATAAAAATAAAATACAGACATGAGGGCATCATGATCATTCGTAGAACAGCTACTCATACAATTCTTGTCATATAATTTCTTATGCTAGAGTAATAATTCAATCACAATATCAAGTATGAATTGTAAACTTCATTGAAAACTAACAAACTACAATCTCAGTCATTGAAGCAATTGCAATTTATCATAACATAGGAAAGAGTCAATGTATAAGAGCTTTTCAGCAAGTCCACATACTCAACTATCATATAATCTTTCACAATTGCTGACACTCACGCAATACTTATGGATATGGAGTTTTAGTCGGACACAGAGAAAGATAGGGGCTTATAGTTTTGCCTCCCAATGTTTTACCTCAAGGGTAATGTCAATAGTAATAGTTCATGAAAACTCACATCCTATTAGCCATATATACCAGGATCTTTCCAACATATTGTGCTTGCCAAAGGATAAAATGTAAAAAGGAAGGGTGAAGACCACCATGACTATTATGCAATGTAGGAGATAAAGGTAAAAGACAGGCCCTTCGCAGAGGGAAGCAGAGGTTGTCATGCGCTTTTATGGTTGGATGCACAAAATCTTAATGCGAAAGAACGTGACTTCATATTGCCACTTGTGATATGGACCTTTATTATGCAGTCTGTCGCTTTTATTACTTCCATATCACACGGTCGTATAAAGCTTATTTTCTCCACACCAATCAATCATACATATTTAGAGAGCAATTTTTATTGCTTGCACCGATGACAACTTACTTGATGGATCTTACTCAATCCATAGGTAGATATGGTGGACTCTTATGGCAAGACTGGTTTAAGGGTATTTGGAAGCACAAGTAGTATCTCTACTTGGTGCAATGAATTTGGCTAGCATGAGGGGAAAGGCAAGCTCATCATGTTGTAAGATCCAAGACAATATAATTCATCTCAGATGTAAGAAAACATAACCCATTACGTTGTCTTCCTTGTCCAATGTCAACTCTTTAGCATGTCATATTTTAATGAGTGCTCACAATCATAAAAGATGTCCAAGATAGTATATGTATATGTGAAGACCTCTCTTTCTTTATTACTTCCTATTAATTGCAATGATGACCAAAACTGTGTTTGTCAACCCTCAACAACTTTTATTCATCATACTCTTTCTATGTGAGCTCATTACTCTCCATGAGATCCATATGATCTCTTTGTTTCTTTTTATTTCTTTCTCTTTTATTTTATTAACTTATGATCATGGCAAAAGAATCAAGCCCTTGACTCAACACTAATCTTTATTATAGCTGCGGGAGAACCAATGACACTCTTTTTCATATTCTCATAAGAAAGAAATCTAACATTGGAAGGAATAACCGAGTTTGGAATAGCCGAGCTCTGAAGTTCTCCCATTGTGAATCCAACTCGGAAGTGGGAAGTGACTTCTTGATCCTATCCATCGCATCTATCCTCTTCAATTCAGCCTCCATCTCTTCCTCCGTTGCTGGCCCAAAGAGGTCAACATTGTTGTTTGTCATTGATCTCGGTGCCGGGTGAGACACCCGGCTCTCCCCGACTGACTCTTGCGAAGACATCTTGCTCTAATCTGCAGCAGCAACAGCTCAAAACACAAAATAGAGGATAATTGCGTGATACGGGAGTCAAAACCCCCGGGAGATTATATAATGAATTTTTACCGACCAAAATACGTGTCGTGTATGAAAACGGAGTCCGGAGAGCACAAGAGGTGCCCACGAGGTAGGGGGGTGTGCCCAGTAGGGTAGGGCGCGCCCTCCACCCTCGTGGAGGCCTCATGTCCTTCCCGGACTGGTACTTATTTTTCTATTTTTCTAAATATTCTAAAACGGAGAAATATTGCCTTAAAAACTGTTTTGGAGTCGGTTTACTTACCGTACCACATACCTATTCCTTTTCGGAGTCTGAAACATTCCGGAAAGTGTCCCGTATGTATTCCTCCGGGGTTACGGTTTCAATAACATTGGTTTCAATATTTATGGGATTACCTGAGATATAGTGTTTGATTCTTTGACCGTTCACCACCTTCGGATTTGTGCCTTCGAAGTTGTTGATTTTTATGGCACTGGAACAGTAGACCTCCTCGATAACATAAGGATCTTCCCATTTAGAGAGAAGTTTTCCTGCAAAAAATCTTAAACGAGAGTTGTATAGTAATACATAATCACCTACATTAAACTCACGCTTTTGTATCCTTTTGTCATGCCATCTTTTAACTTTTTCTTTAAACAACTGGGCATTTTCGTAGGCTTGGGTTCTCCATTCATCAAGTGAGCTAATATCAAATAACCTCTTCTCACCGGCAAGTTTGAAATCATAATTGAGTTCTTTAATAGCCCAATAAGCCTTGTGTTCTAGTTCGAGAGGTAAGTGACATGCTTTTCCATAGACCATTTTATACGGAGACATACCCATAGGATTTTTATACGCAGTTCTATAGGCCCATAATGCATCATCAAGTTTCTTGGACCAATTCTTTCTAGACCTATTAACAGTATTTTGCAAATTTAATTTGAGTTCTCTATTACTCAATTCTACTTGACCACTAGACTGAGGATGATAAGGAGATGCAATTCTATGATTAACATCATATTTAGCAAGCATTTTATGGAAAGCACCATGAATAAAATGTGAACCACCATCAGTCATTAAAAATCTAAGGACTCCAAATCTTGGAAAAATAACTTCTTTAAGAATTTTAATAGAAGTGTTATGATCAGCACTACTAGTTGGAATAGCTTCTACCCACTTAGTAACGTAATCAACAACAACTAAAATATGTGTATATCCATTAGAGGAAGGAAAGGGTCCCATATAGTCAAAGCCCCAAAAATCAAATGGTTCAATAACAAGTGAATAATCCATAGGAATTTCTTGACGTCTACTAATATTGCCAATTCTTTGACATTCATCACAAGATAAGACAAACTTACGGGCATCCTTGAAGAGAGTAGGCCAATAAAACCCAGATTGCAGTACCTTATGTGTAGTTCTATCTCCAGCATGGTGTCCTCCATAAGCTTCGGAGTGACACTTGTGTAGGATCTGTTCCTGTTCATGCTCAGGTACACAACGTCTAATAACACCATCTACTCCTTCTTTATAAAGATGTGGGTCATCCCAAAAGTAATGCCCCAAATCATAGAAGAACTTTTTCTTTTGCTGGTATGTGAAACTAGGTGGTATAAACTTAGCAACAATGTAATTAGCATAATCAGCATATCATGGAGCAGTATCAGAAGCATTTATGACATTTAATTGCTCATTAGGAAAGCTATCATCAATAGGTAGTGGGTCATCAAGCACATTTTCTAACCTAGACAAGTTGTCTGCAACGGGGTTCTCAGCTCCTTTTCTATCAACAATATGCAAATCATATTCTTGTAGCAAGAGAACCCATCTAATAAGTCTAGGTTTAGCATCTTTCTTTTCCATAAGATATTTAATAGCAGCATGATCAGTGTGAATAATTACTTTAGAATCAACAATATAAGGTCTGAACTTATCACAAGCAAATACAACTGCTAAGAATTCTTTTTCAGTAGTGGCATAATTTCTTTGAGCATTGTCTAGAGTTTTACTAGCATATTGAATAACATTTAGTTTCTTATCAACTCTTTGTCCTAGAACAGCACCTACAACATAATCACTAGCATCACACATAATTTCAAAGGGTAAATTCCAATCAGGTGGCTGAACAATAGGTGCAGAAATCAATGCTTTCTTAAGTATTTCAAATGCTTCTACACCGTCATCATCAAAGACAAATGGTATATCTTTTTGTAATAAATTAGTCAGAGGCCAAGAAATTTTTGAGAAGTCCTTAATGAACCTCCTATAAAATCCGGCATGACCAAGGAAACTTCTTATACCTTTGATGTCCTTGGGACATGGCATCTTTTCAATAGCATCAACCTTCGCTTTATCAACTTCAATACCTCTTTCAGAAACTTTATGCCCCAAGACAATACCTTCATTAACCATGAAGTGGCACCTTTCCCAATTCAAGACAAGATTAGTTTCTTCACATCTCTGCAAAACTCGATGAAGGTTGCTCAAGCAATCATCAAAAGAAGATCCATAGACAGAAAAGACGTCCATGAAAACCTCACAAATCTTTTCACAAAAGTCAGAGAATATAGCCATCATGCATCTTTGGAAGGTAGCAGGTGCATTACATAAACCAAAAGGCATACGTCTATAAGCAAAAGTACCAAAAGGGCATGTAAAAGTAGTCTTTGATTGATCTTTGGCTAACACAGGTATTTGAGAGAAACCAGAATAACCATCTAGAAAGCAAAAATGTGTATGTTTGGATAATCTTTCTAGCATTTGATCGATAAAAGGTAAGGGGTAATGATCTTTTTAGTAGCCTTATTTAATTTGCGGAAATCAATTACCATCCTATAACCTGTAATAATTCTTTGAGGAATCAATTCATCCTTATCATTAGGAACAACAGTAATACCTCCCTTTTTAGGGACATAATGGACAGGGCTTACCCACTGACTATCAGCAACGGGATAAATTATACCTGCCTCAAGGAGCTTTAGTATCTCCTTTCTTACCACTTCTTTCATTTTAGGATTCAGTCGATGTTGATGATCACGAACTGGTTTAGCATCTTCTTCCAAATTAATTTTATGTTGACATAGAGTGGGACTAATGCCCTTAAGATCATCAAGAGTATACCCAATAGCAGCACGGTGCTTCTTCAGAGTTTTCAATAATCTCTCTTCCTCATGCTCTGAAAGGTTAGCACTAATAATAACAGGATATATCTTCTTCTCATCAAGATAAGCATATTTAAGAGTATCAGGTAACGGTTTAAGGTCAAACACGAGATCACCCTTGGGTGGAGGAGGATCCCCTAATATTTCAATAGGTAAATTGTTTTTTAGAATAGGTTCCTATTTAAAGAATACTTCATCTATTTCCCTTCTTTCATTCATAAACATATCATTTTCATGGTCTAGCAAATAATGTTCTAAAGGATCACTAGGAGGTACGGCAATAGAAGCAAGACCAATAATTTCATCCTTACTAGGTAATTCTTCTTCACGGTGTTGTCTACTAAATTTAGAGAAATTAAATTCATGAGTAATATCATCTAAACCGACGGTAACAACATCTCTTTTGCAATCTATGGTAGCATTAACAGTGTTTAAAAAGGGTCTACCAAATATAATGGGACAAAAGCTATCTTGTGGGGAACCAAGAACAAGAAAATCAGTAGGATATTTAGTTTTCCCACACAAGACTTCAACATCTCTAACAATTCCCATTGGTGAAATAGTATCTCTATTGGCAAGTTTAATTGTGACATCAATATCTTCCATCTCAGCAGGTGCAATATCATGCATTACTTCTTGGTATAAGAAATACGGTATTGCACTAGCACTAGCACCCATGTCACATAAGCCATGATAACAATGATCTCCTATTTTAACAGAAATAACAGGCATGCCTACCACAGGTCTAGGTTTATCTTTAGCACAAGGTTTAGCAATTCTAGCAGTTTCATCACAGAAATTAATAACATGCCCATCTATATTATCACACAAGAGATCTTTAACAATAGCAATATTAGGTTCAACTTTAACTTGCTAAGGAGGTGTATATGTTTTAATATTGCTTTTACGAACTACAGTTGAAGCTTTAGCATGATCCTTTATCCTAACAGGGAAAGGTGGTTTCTCAACATAAGAAGTAGGAACAATAGGATCATTATAAGTGATAGTCTTTTCTTAAACTTTAATAGGTGTAGCTACTTTTACTTCTATGGGAGGATGATATTTAAACCACTTCTCCTTGGGGAGATCAACATAAGTAGCAAAAGATTCACAGTAAGAAGCTACTATCTCAGAGTCAAGTCCATATTTAGTGCTAAATTTACGGAAAACATCGGTATCCATAAAAGATTTAACACAATCAAAACTAGGTGTCATACCTGACTCCTTACCATTGTCAAGGTCCCAATCTTCAGAGTTGCGTTTAATTCTTTCCAATAAATCCCATTTGAATTCAATAGTCTTCATCATAAAAGAGCCAGCACAAGAAGTATCAAGCATGGTGCGATTGTTACGAGAAAGCCGAGCACAAATTTTTTGAATAATCATTTCTCTTGAGATTTCATGATTGGGGCATGAATATAAAATTGATTTAAGCCTCCCCCAAGCTTGAGCAATGCTTTCTCCTTCGCGAGGCCAAAAAATATATATAATTGCGATCACGGTGAACAAGATGCATAGGATAAAACTTCTGATGAAATTCCAATTTCAATCATTTGTAATTCCAAGACATCCTATCATCACATAGCCTATACCATGTCGATGCATCTCCCCTCAAAGATAAAGGGAAGACCTTCTTCTTAACAACATCTCCGGGTACACCTGCAAGCTTAAATAATCCACAAACTTCATCCACATATATCAGATGTTCATCAGGATGTTTTGTTCCATCTCCTAAAAAAGGATTAGCTAGCAGTTTTTCTATCATACCCGCAGGAACTTCAAAGCAAGCATTTTCATTTTCATTTTCAGTAGGTTCAGTAGGTTGAGGAGCAACTCTTTGCTCTACTGGTCGGGGTGAAGATACCCCGAACAAGCCCCTCAAAGGATTACTTTCCATGGTAACAAGTGACAGTAAATTTCAGCACACTATATAAATTTTTCCTTGCCAAATTCCACCTACCAAAGGCGCTTCACTCACCGCCAACGGCGCCAGAAAAGAGTCTTGATGACCCACAAGTATAGGGGATCTATCGTAGTCCTTTCGATAAGTAAGAGTGTCAAACCCAACGAGGAGCAGAAGGAAATGATAAGCGATTTCCAGCAAGGTATTCTCTGCAAGTACTGAAATAAGTGGTAACAGATAGTTTTGTGATAGGATAATTTGTAACGAGCAACAAGTAAAAAAAGTAAATAAAGTGCAGCAAGGTGGCCCAATCCTTTTGTAGCAAAGGACAAGCCTGGACAAACTCTTATAAGATGTAAAGCGCTCCCGAGGACACATGGGAATATCGTCAAGCTAGTTTTCCTCACGTTCATATGATTCGTGTTCGGTACTTTGATAATTTGGTATGTGGGTGGACCGGTGCTTGGGTGCTGCCCTTACATGGACAAGCATCCCACTTATGATTAACCTCTATTACAAGCATCCGCAACTACAACAAAAGTATTAAGGTAAACCTAACCATAGCATGAAACATATGGATCCAAATCAGCCCCTTACGAAGCAACGCATAAACTAGGGTTTAAGCTTCTGTCACTCTAGCAACCCATCATCTACTTATTACTCCCCAATGCCTTCCTCTAGGCCCAAATAATGGTGAAGTGTCATGTAGTCGACGTTCACATAACACCACTAGAGGAGAGACAACATACATCTCATCAAAATATCGAACGAATACCAAATTCACATGACTAGTAATAGAAAGACTTCTCCCATGTCCTCAGGAACAAAAGTAACTACTCACAAAGCATAAACATGTTCATAATCAGAGGGGTATTAATATGCATATAGGATCTGAACATATGATCTTCCACCAATTAAACCAACTAGCATCTACTACAAGGAGTAATTAACACTACTAGCAACCTACTAGCACCAATCCCGAACTTGGAGACAAGAATTAGATACAAGAGATGAAATAGGGTTTTGAAATGAGATGGTGCTGATGAAGATGTTGATGGAGAATGCCCTCTCCCGATGAGAGGAGCGTTGGTGATGACGATGGCGATGATTTCCCCCTCTGGGAGGGAAGTTTCCCCGGTAGAACAGCTCCGCCAGAGCCCTAGATTGGTTCCGCCAAGGTTCCGCCTCGTGGCGGCGGAGTTTCGTCCGAGAAGATGGCTTATGATTTTTCTCCCATCGTAAGACTCCATATAGCAGAGGATGGCCACCGGAGGGCCACCAGGAGGCCCACGAGGTAGGGGGCGCGCCCAGGGGGTAGGGCGCGCCCCCACCCTCGTGGGCAAGGTGTGGCCCCCCGGTGAAGTTCTTGCTGTCAGTATTTTTTATATATTTGGAAAACTTCTTCCATGAAGTTTCAGGACTTTTGGAGCTGTGCAGAATAGGTCTCTAATATTTGCTCCTTTTCCAGCCCAGAATCCCAGCTGTTGGCATTCTCCCTCTTTATGTAAACCTTGTAAAATAAGAGAGAATAGACATAAGTATTGTGACATAATGTGTAATAACAGCCCATAATGCAATAAATATCGATATAAAAGCATGATGCAAAATGGATGTATCAACCCACCGGACGGACCACCGTATTTCACGAAAAAAAATGTTTCCCCCAGACTGCTGGGACCCAGTAGCTACATCTTCGCACGCAAGGAAGTGCCTGACAGTCGGGACCCACCTGGTCGAAGCATACGTAGCGTTGTCATTCTGGCCACGAACGTGTACGTACATATGATCGGTCTGTCTGTAGGTTGCAGCGATGAACCGTGGCCGTGTAAGGAAGGGCACGTGTCATAGTAGAGGCGCGCACGTAGCATGTACACGTACATAAAGTGGCCAGGGTGCAAGAAAATAAATATGGCCACGTACGTACATACGGGCGGGGACTCGAATGCCTACTCGCGCGCGCACGTAGCATGTACACGCACGTAAAGTGGCCAGGGTGCAAGAAAGTAAATATGGCCACGTACGTACATATGGGCAGGGTCTCGAACGCCTACTCGTGCATCCGTAACGACATGGCTGGGTCGGATTGAGAAGCTGCATCGTCGTCGTGATCATGGGGAGGCAACCGGCTGGGTCAGAACGGAATGCATCATCGTGTTCATCAGGAACCAACTGGCTTGGACGGAACAACCGATGGAAACGAGGCCTGGCGTACTGCAAAACAGAGGAAACGGCCTTGTGTTTGACCGGCCAAGGTTGAAATGAGATCCTGTTCATCGGGAGGGGTCTGGCATACCGCAAAATGGAGGAAACAGACCTCCAATGGTCGAAACGGGGTCATGTTGATCGGGCGGGTGTGGTGTACCGCAATACGGAGGAAACAAACTTGTGTTGGAGCGCTACAGTCGAAACGGGGGTCCTGTTCATCAGGAGGGATGTGGCATACCGCAAAATGGGACTCCAGGGGATATTGGTCGAAACGGGGGTCCTGTTCATCAGGAGGGGTGTGGCGTACCGCAAAACGGGACTCCAGGGGATATTGTTCATCTGCACCATCGACCTCCTCCAGCCTCCACGGGCTCCTGTTCTTCCACCATCGACCTCCTCCAGCCTCCACCTGCGACTGTTCATCCATGTGCTCCTGTTCATCCAGCATCCACCGTGCGCTCCTCCACCGGCTACTATTCGCCCAGCCCTCTCCATGGGGTCCTGTTCAACCACCCCTCCATGAGCTACTGTTCATCCAGCCCTCCACCGGCTACTGTTCAACCAGACCTCTCCCGGCTACTGTTCAACCAGCCCTCCACGGGGACATGTTCATCCAGCCCTCCACGGGGTCCTGTTCATCCACCAGCTCGATCGATCGGGGTCCTGTTCATCAAGCGGCAACGGCCTCTACTACCACGAGGTCCTGTTCATCCAACCCCCCACCGGGAACTGTTCATCTAAACCCCCCAACAACGCTCACTGTTCATCAAGAGGCAGCATCGATCGGCTTTAGTTAGTAGCAGTAGTTAAGGAATCACTCGGGTTCAGTTAACAGCAAGCGATCGATCGATCGCTCGGGTTCAGGAACGCGTAGCCTGTAGTGCAATCGCTCGGGTTCAGTTAGAGTGCAATGCCTCGCGCGTGTTCAGTTAGAGCCCAACGCCTCGCACACACGCGTGCGCATCGCTTGGCCCTAGACCACCCACCGTAACTGGGAACTCCCCGATATTTTCCTCGCCCTTGCTTCTACCACGGTTTTTTCCATCATGGACGGCCCAAAGAATGTCATGCAGCTGTGTCTCTAGCCCGCCTAGGACGAAAAGCCCATTTTCTATCATGATTTTTTGTCATAGAAGTAGGAGCCCACCACATCTATGATGATACCGGGGGTTGTCTCAATTATCATCATAGAAGTGTCATAAGTATGACAGAAAAAAATTGTTCGGCCTAGAATGTCACGGATGTTTCTTTTTTTGTAGTGTAGGTTATTCGAAGGTTGTGATTTGTTGATCTAGAGTAAATATCAAGTTTGAGATGCAGCGCCTATGGCGTGGTTCTCGAGGAGATTGAAAAAGGAAATTGAAAACAACAACACTTATGAATGACACCGCCGTCGGGCCCGGCGTGTACATGGGTGCTGTCGCGGAGGCAGATTGGATATAGGATGAACCATCCTGCAGCAGCGGCGCGGATTGGCTGCATGCGGCGCTCGGCTAGGGTGGTAGCAGTAGTTGAAGGCGTGGTAGTGCAAGGCCCAGTGGAGGCTTGAGGCTTTGTGCAAGCCCGTCTGCGGCCCGTGCGTTTAGCATTTTCGTTGTGCAAGTGGACCTGTCCCGAGGAGGCAGGGGCTAGCGTGCGTGCCTGGTCCAGTGGGCAGAGGTCTAGGCTGAGGAGGTCGTCCAATGGCTGTCTACGACACTTCATACAGGACAAACAAAGCTGCGAGCAGTGCATCACGAGGCAAAATTTCATGTTTTGACCCTTTTCGGAAACTTAATCGAGATCTAACCCTAGTTTGAATTTTTTCGAGATCTAACCCTTTTGCTACCGCCAGGGTCCATGGTGGTAGGGTGTAACAGCCTACACAACCATACCGCCAAATAGGTTATACAACCCTACCGCCAAGGTGCTCGACGGTACGCACGAGCACGCATTGTGTTCAATACTTAGGAGAAAATTATGGTAGGGCATGCAACCCTACCACCAGGGACCTTGGCGGTAGGCTGTTATACCCTACCGCCATAGACTCTAGCGGTAGCAAAAGGGTCAGATCCTGAAATTTTTTCAGACTAGGGTCAGATTTTGATTAAGTTTCAAAATGGCCAAAACCCAATATTTAGCCGCATCACGATGGAAAGCATCACAGTGTGAGATTTGTTTGGGAGAAAAGAAAGAGACCGAGTCTCTTTGTATGACGCGGATAGGCAGGCAAATCAGTCAGCACAAAGGTGCATTCATCGAAATACAGGACAAAGCATAGCTAGCATCGGGTTTGAGCCAAATAAGAGCAATCACATGAAGGTCAAAAGGAATCCTTGATTTGGATTTTGCTATTAGTACATGAGGGTATACCACGTCAGGTTTTGCTTGTGTACTTGGACATCACATGAGGAGAGATCAGATAATATATTTTCACACAGTCAGCTATACGAAGAACCATGTCACCAACGGGTGTCAGGTAGTAAGTGGAGAAGTTCACGAAACTTAAAAACCTTCGGTTATGGCAGACAACGGTGGAAGATTTGTTGGCACAATAGGAATGCTTGCGGGCATTGCGAGAATTCATGCCGAGTAAGATGGAATTATGTGTGATGGACGGAAATTCGAAGATGATTTGGGAGTCTGGAGCGTGTCGTAAAGTCGGATATGTTCAGCCGGGTCAGACTTGTCAGTCTGACGGGATTGACGCAAGTCAGTTGGTACAGAAGACGGTGGCTGGATCGGCGACGATGACATGGGTGTGTGATGCTAATGGTGACCAACTTCTGGGGCGTGGAAACACGTGGCACATGCCCAAGGGCTTGTGTGGCTTCGACAAGACTATGGCGCAGGGTTTTTTCAAGGTGATGTACACACGGAGCTTGAAGTCGACGGGGCGTGAGGGTGGGATGATCGTCTACCATGGAGTCATGTTGAAGGTGGAGCTGGAGTCTGGAAGACTTCAATCGGTGTTGATTGAGGGGCTACGGCATAAGAGCTCAGAGAGTCGAAGCCTATTTTAGCGGGAAAAGCGAGTGGCATGCAGTTCGGACTGGAGCTCGGTTGTGTGATGGAAACGTGAAACTTGTCATCGGTCGGTGATGATCGGTGATACTCTGGAGTGGGAGTTGAGTGGTGTGGGTTCGCGACCCTTGAGGCTCGACTGGGACAGCGGACACTCGACACGGTAATAGCATCGAGGCGTGCGGTATGCACAGGACATGGAGACGGACCAGGGCTCTGGTGGTCTTACATGTGGTGAGACAACTGCAAATGGACTTGGGATGACTACGAGCAATGGTGAAATTCCTTCAAGTTCCATACAAGCGGTCAAGAAAGGAGCGGTGATGTTGAGTTCAGGTAACTCTTGTGTGTGACACCCAATATGTGAGTTGTTCACGCAGGTTAGTGATCAGTGTGTGATAGCGTTAGACGGATACTCTAGAAGTTGGGAGCACTAACGAGAGTAACAAGGAACTTAATTTTTCTCGAGTGTTGACTGTGGCCAAGAAAAGAAGGGACTACAAGTTGCAGGTGGAGTCATATGGAGTATTTGAAGTAGCAGCGGTACTCATGGCATAACTCAAGTCCAATGTACATGGAAGTTTGACGCATGGATGAATTCAAGGTGGTGGAGAATATTCGCCAAGGTGGACTTTGTTGGAATTGTGTCAAATATTGTGTACAAGGTAGGTTACAGTTGGACTCTTAGTATTGTATTTAGATAGGATATGGAGCAGTGGCGGAGCCAGGATTTTCGACATGGGTATGCATGGTGAATTTTTTTTGCGTCACAACAACGTAAGAAATAAAAAGTTCATGGTACTGTAACACCCTGGTTTTTGGCCCTTTTCTTTTTCTTTTTGATTTATTGATGTTTGCTCTTATTTTCTTTTTGGAGTGATTCTGTGGCCTTGCAACCTCGGAGATCATCATCATTTCTTCTCCCAAGTGGCTCATCATTCTCAAATATTTCCCAAGATCATGTCACTTCACTTCTTGACCAGACCCTAAAATTCTTTTCTTCGAATAATCCTTTTTCTATTGGAGGAATAGTCCTGCTTGCCCTAGGTTGTGAAGCAACCTATATTTCTATCACTCCCAAAATTCCCAAATAATTCTCATAATTTCTTTGGGTCATATAGTTCTCAAATATGCCCAAACTTTTGTGTCCTAGCCCAAAAATAATTCCCCAATATTATTTCTTCATTTCTGTCCAGAGTGGCCTTTTGTGAAGGAAGTGCCACCTATCCTCTCTTGATTGCTCCCAAACTTTTTTTGCATGATATATCCTCCAAATCATTGCCGGATGCCAAATTTGAACTTTATTTGCCTAGCCAATCTTCCTCCGCAATTTTTCAAAGTTTCTATTAGACAGAAGCCAGTGTGAAGGAAGTACTAGCTAGGAGTATCCAAATTAGTTGAAATTTTGCATGCCTCTTCATGTGCTCATATCATAACCCTCCTCCAAATGTCAGCGGCATCCAATCATCTATGTGAGCGCATGATCAGATCTTTGTCTCTGTCAATATTTTTAGGTTGTGAAGCAAGTATATTTTATGTTGCTTCATTTTGGCGGAAAAATTACCAGAGCATTCTCATGACCATAAAACCTTTCTCCACAAATTTTGGGATCAATTCATCAAGCCAATATTTCTCTAGAATTTTCCCAAGTTTTTGGACAGTGAGGATGTTTGTGAAGCAAGTACTATTTTGGCAAGTCCATTTGGTATGAAACTTTTACAGCATCTTCATATGTCCATATCATGAGGCTTTGCCAAGTTTCATCCCATGTCATCACTCCATGTGAGTTCCCCTTCTTAATCTAGTTTTTGGACCATAATGTAGTTACAAAGCAACCTTATTAGTTTTGTGATCCATTTCCCCTAAAAAAACTCCAGGATTATAGTCCTTCCTTAGATAAACCTCCCAGACATCACATTTGACCCTTAGCATCTCTCTGTTGATCACACATTCACACTAACATGACCAAGTTTGCTACAACAAACTTCGAAGCTTAGTTCCAACCCAACCACGGTGCCCATTTCTTTCTCTATCACCTCAGTTGCAACCTACCCTAGAGGGACTACACCCCAGGCATCATTTGGCCGACCTTGTGGCATTATATGAAGTAGTACACGCGGTGACCACCGACTTGGCATGGAGTGCGCGCATCCAGGATGTCGTTTGGTTTGGGCCTCTCCTGTGCTCAGCGTCACAGTGAGCACGGGCGTGTCTCCCATCTCACCCTCGCCGTCCTCTTCTCCCGGGACCTCTTCCCACCTCTGGCAGCCTGCTCGCTGGCGCTCGTCGCCGCGCGCCCACGGGCGAACAATGCCTGACATGGCTTTAATGGCGCCACGACTGCTTCCTCCCCATGCCCCTTGGCTCCCTCTGCCCCCGTGAGCTCCTCCCTATGCCTCCCCATCGTCTACCTCCGATCTCGAGCGCCTGCACACGCGCTCGTGGCTCCGGCCACGTGTCCGCGGCGATCCAGCTCGACCACCTCCTCCCCTGGCTATATAAGCCCACCCCGAGGCCTCTCGACCTCACCTAGATTCTTCCCGCACCTCCTCTAGCCCCCTGACCTCTTCCGCGAGCTCGAGCACCCCCCTTTCCTCCTCCATGGCCGCCGTGCCCGTCTCGGCCTCGGCCTAAATTCGCTCAGCGTTGTCACCCTCCTTGCCTTATTCCACCACCAGACCACTTCTCCATCTCTGACAGATCACCCCAACACCTCTCCTCCTACTCCGGCGACTCGTGGCACCACGCCCAACTCCGGCTGAGCCGCCGTCCGCCACCGCGCGAACCCTGCCCGACCCCGTCCTCTCCGGCGTGCACCACTGGTACAGGTCGACGCGGCTCTCCATGCTAAGCTCGTTGGTAGGTGGAGCGTCACCGGAGATCCTTTGTGGCGCCCGCAAGCGCCGCCCGACACCGGCGGCCTCCTTGCTTCGCGGCCAGTCGCGGGCGAGAGTAAGGAGATCATGCCGCCCTCGCCAGCTGGCCAGGCGGTGCCCACCACCACGCGTGACCCCGCCCGTCAGCCCCTTCGTGCATTGACCCCGCGCCGATGACGTGGATAAGTGAACACACCTTTTCAGGTTTACGTTTTCTATAACTGAAAGTGTATTTCCTTACGGCTTATAACCAAAGTACGTTTTCTCTGCAGAAAAGCGTGTTTCCAGAGGACTGATAACCCAAAATTATAGGGGGTCGCAACAATTTTCAAGGGTAGAGTATTCAACCCAAATTTATTGATTTGACACAAGGTGAGCCAAAGAATATTCTCAAGTATTAGCAGCTGAGTTGTCAATTCAACCACACCTAGAAACTTAATATCTGCAGCAAAGTATTTAGTAGCAAAGTAATATGATAGTAGTGTTAACGGTAGCAAAAGTAGTGTTTTTGGTATTTTGCAGTGATGATAGTGAAGGAAATATGCCCTAGAGGCAATAATAAAGTTATTATTTATTTCCTTATTTCATGATAAATGTTTATTATTCATGCTAGAATTGTATTAACCGGAAACATAATACATGTGTGAATACATAGACAAATAGAGTGTCACTAGTATGCCTCTACTTGACTAGCTTGTTGATCAAAGATGGTTGTGTTTCCTAGCCATAGACAAAGAGTTGTCATTCGATTAACGGGATTACATCATTAGGAGAATGATGTGATTGACTTGGCCCATTCCGTTAGCTTAGCACTTGATCGTTTAGTATGTTGCTATTGCTTTCTTCATGACTTATACATGTTCCTATGACTATGAGATTATGCAACTCCCGTTTGCCGGAGGAACACTTTGTGTGCTACCAAACGTCACAACATAACTGGGTGATTATAAAGGAGCTCTACAGGTGTCTCCAAAGGTACATGTTGGGTTGGCGTATTTCGAGATTAGGATTTGTCACTCCGATTGTCGGAGAGGTATCTCTGGGCCCTCTCGGTAATGCACATCACTTAAGCCTTGCAAGCATTGCAACTAATGAGTTAGTTGCGAGATGATGTATTACGGAACGAGTAAAGAGACTTGCCGGTAACAAGATTGAACTAGGTATTAAGATACCGACGATCGAATCTCGGGCAAGTAACATACCGATGACAAAAGGAACAACGTATGTTGTTATGCGGTCTGACTGATAAAGATCTTCGTAGAATATGTAGGAGCCAATATGAGCATCCAGGTTCCGCTATTGGTTATTGACCAGAGCCGTGTCTCAGTCATGTCTACATTGTTCTCCAACCCGTAGGGTCCGCACGCTTAAGGTTTCGATGACAATTATATTATGAGTTTATGAGTTTTGATGTACCAAAGGAGTTCGGAGTCCCGAATGAGATCGGGGACATGACGAGGAGTCTCGAAATGGTTGAGACATAAAGATCGATATATTAGACGACTATATTCGGACATCGGAAAGGTTCCGAGTGGTTCGGGTATTTTTCGGAGTACCGGGGAGTTATGGGAATACGGGAGAATAAGTATATGGGCCTTATTGGGCTTTAGGGGAGAGGGAGAGGAAGGCCGCGCGCCCCCCCATTAACTAGTCCGAATTGGACTAGGGAGAGGGGCGGCGCCCCCTCCTTCCTTCTCTTCCCTCTTCCCCTTCCTTGTCTCCTACTCCTACTACTTGGAAGGACTCCTAGTTGGACTAGGAAAGGGGGAATCCTACTCCCGGTGGGAGTAGGACTCCCCTAGGGCGCGCCATAGAGAGGGCTGGCCCTCCCCTCCTCCACTCCTTTATATACGGGGGCAGGGGGCACCCCATAGACACACAAGTTGATCCACGTGATCGTTTTCTTAGCCGTGTGCGGTGCCCCCTTCCACCATACTCCTTGATAATATTGTAGCGGTGCTTAGGCGAAGCCCTGCGGCGGTAGAACATCAAGATCGTCACCACGCCGTTGTGCTGACGGAACTCTTCCCCGACACTTTGCTGGATCGGAGTCCGGGGATCGTCATCGAGCTGAACGTGTGCTAAAACTCGGAGGTGACGTAGTTTCGGTGCTTGATCGGTCGAGCCGTGAAGACGTGCGACTACATCAACCGCGTTGTCATAACGCTTCCACTGTCGGTCTACGAGGGTACGTAGATCACACTCTCCCCTCTCGTTGCTATGCATCACCATGATCTTGCGTGTGCGTAGGAATTTTTTTGAAATTACTACGTTCCCCAACAGTTGTATCAGAGCCAGGTTTTATGCGTTGATGTTATTTGCATGAGTAGAACACAAGTGAGTTGTGGGCGATATAAGTCATACTGCTTACCAGCATGTCATACTTTGGTTCGGCGGTATTGTTGGATGAAGCGGCCCGGACCGACATTACGCGTACGCTTACGCGAGACTGGTTCTACCGACATGCTTTGCACACAGGTGGCTGGCGGGTGTCAGTTTCTACAACTTTAGTTGAACCGAGTGTGGCTACGCCTGGTCCTTGCGAAGGTTAAAACATCACCAACTTGACAAACTATCGTTGTGGTTTTGATGCGTAGGTAAGATTGGTTCTTGCTTAAGCCCGTAGCAGCCACGTAAAACTTGCAACAACAAAGTAGAGAACGTCTAACTTGTTTTTGTAGGGCATGTTGTGATGTGATATGGTCAAGACATGATGCTAAATTTTATTGTATGAGATGATCATGTTTTGTAACCGAGTTATCGGCAACTGGCAGGAGCCATATGGTTGTCGCTTTATTGTATGTAATGCAATTGCGCTGTAATGCTTTACTTTATCACTAAGCGGTAGCGATAGTCGTGGAAGCATAAGATTGGCGAGACGACAACGATGCTACGATGGTGAACAAGGTGTCACGCCGGTGACGATGGTGATCATGACGGTGCTTCGAATATGGAGATCGCAAGCACAAGATGATGATGGCCATATAATATCACTTATATTGATTGCATGTGATGTTTATCTTTTATGCATCTTATCTTGCTTTGATTGACGGTAGCATTTTAAGATGATCTCTCACTAATTATCAAGAAGTATTCTCCCTGAGTATGCACCGTTGCGAAAGTTCTTCGTGCTGAGACACCACGTGATGATCGGGTGTGATAGGCTCTACGTTCAAATACAACGGGTGCAAAACAGTTGCACACGCGGAATACTCAGGTTATACTTGACGAGCCAAGCATATACAGATATGGCCTCGGAACACGGAGACCGAAAGGTCGAGCGTGAATCATATAGTAGATATGATCAACATAGTGATGTTCACCAATGAAACTACTCCATCTCACGTGATGATCGGACATGGTTTAGTTGATTTGGATCACGTGATCACTTAGAGGATTAGAGGGATGTCTATCTAAGTGGGAGTTCTTAAGTAATATGATTAATTGAACTTTAATTTATCATGAACTTAGTCCTAGTAGTATTAGCATATCTATGTTGTAGATCAATAGCTCGCGTTGTTGCTTTCATATGTTTATTTTGATATGTTCCTAGAGAAAATTGTGTTGAAAAATGTTAGTAGCAATGATGCGGATTGGATCCGTGATCTGAGGTTTATCCTCATTGCTGCACAGAAGAATTATGTCCTTGATGCACCGCTAGGTGACAGACCTATTGCAGGAGCAGATGCAGACGTTATGAACGTTTGGCTAGCTCAATATGATGACTACTTGATAGTTTAGTGCACCATGCTTAACAGCTTAGAATCGGGACTTCAAAGACGTTTTGAACGTCATGGACCATATGAGATGTTCCAGGAGTTGAAGTTAATATTTCAAGCAAATACCCGAGTTGAGAGATATGAAGTCTCCAACAAGTTCTATAGCTAAAAGATGGAGGAGAATCGCTCAACTAGGGAGCATGTGCTCAGATCGTCTGGGTACTACAATCGCTTGAATCAAGTGGGAGTTAATCTTCCAGATAAGATAGTGATTGATAGAATTCTCTAGTCACCATCACCAAGTTAGTAGAACTTCGTGATGAACTATAATATGCAAGGGATAACAGAAACAACTCCCAAGATCTTCGTGATGCTGAAATCAACGAAGGTAGAAATCAAGAAAAACATCAAGTGTTGATGGTTGACAAGACCACTAGTTTCAAGAAAAGGGCAAAGGGAAGAAGGGGAACTTCAAGAAGAATGGCAAGAAAGTTGCTGCTCAAGTGAAGAAGCCCAAGTCTGGACCTAAGCCTGAGACTAAGTGCTTCTACTGCAAAGGGACTAGTCACTGGAAGCGGAACTGCCCCAAGTATTTGGCGGATAAGAAGGATGACAAAGTAAACAAAGGTATATTTGATATACAGATTATTGATGTGTATTTTATTAGTGTTCGTAGCAACCCCTCAGTATTTGATACTGGTTCAATTGCTAAGAGTAGTAACTCGAAACGGGAGTTGCAAAATGAACAGAAACTAGTTAAGGGTAAAGTGATGATGTGTGTTGGAAGTGGTTCCAAGATTAATATGATCATCATCGCAGACTCCCTATACTTTCGGGATTAGTGTTGAACCTAAATAAGTGTTATTTGGTGTTTGCATTGAGCATGAATATGATTTGATCATGTTTATTGCAATACGGTTATTCATTTAAGTTAGAGAACAATTGTTGTTCTGTTTACATGAATAAAACCTTCTATGGTCATACACACCAACGAAATTGGTTTGTTGGATCTCGATCGTAGTGATACACATATTCATAATATTGAAAGCAAAAAGATGAAAAGTTAATAATGATACTGCAACTTATTTGTGGCACTGCCGTTTAGGTCATATTGGTGTAAAGCGCATGAAGAAACTCCATGCTGATGGGATTTTGGAATCACTTGATTATGAATCACTTGATGCTTGCGAACCATGCCTCATGGGCAAGATGACTAAGACTCCGTTCTCCGGAACAATGGAGCGAGCAACTGACTTATTGGAAATAATACATACTGATGTATGCGATCCGATGAGTGTTAAGGCTCGCGGCGGGTATCATTATTTTCTAACCTTCACAGATGATTTGAGCAGATATGGGTATATCTATCTGCTGAAACATAAGTCTAAAACATTTGAAAAGTTCAAAGAATTTCAGAGTGAAGTGGAAAATCATCGTGACAAGAAAATAAAGTTTCTACGATCTAATCGCAGAGACGAATATTTGAGTTACGAGTTTGGTCTTCAATTAAAACAATGTGGAATAGTTTCACAAACTCATGCCACCTGGAACACCACAGCATAATGGTGTGTCCGAACGTCATAATCGTACTTTATTGGATATAGTTCAATCTATGATGTTTCTTACCGATTTACCACTATCGTTTTGGGGTTATGCATTAGAGACAGCTGCATTCACGTTAAATAGGGCACCATCTAAATCCATTGAGATGACACTATATGAACTGTGGTTTAACAAGAAACCAAAGTTGTCATTTCTTAAAGTTTGGGGTTGTGATGCTTATGTGAAAAAGTTTCATCCTGATAAGCTCAAACCCAAATCGGAGAAATGTGTCTTCATAGGATACCCAAAGGAGACAGTTGGGTACACCTTCTATCACAGATCCGAAGGTAAGATATTCGTTGCTTAGAATGGATCCTTTCTAGAGAAGGAGTTTCTCTCGAAAGAAGTGAGTGGGAGGAAAGTAGAACTTGATGAGATAACTGTACCTGCTCCCTTATTGGAAAGTAGTTCATCACAGAAAATGGTTTCTGTGACACCTACACCAATTAGTGAGGAAGTTAATGATGATGATCATGAAACTTCAGATCAAGTTATTACTAAACCTCGTAGATCAATCAGATTAAGATCCGCACCAGAGTGGTACGGTAATCCTGTTCTGGAAATCATGCTACTAGATCATGATGAACCTACGAACTATGAAGAAGTGATGGTGAGCCCAGATTCTGCAAAATAGCTTGAAGCCATGAAATCTGAGATGGGATCCATGTATGAAAACAAAGTATGGACTTTGGTTGACTTGCCCGATGATCGGCAAGCAATTGAAAATAAATGGATCTTCAAGAGGAAGACGGACGCTGATAGTAGTGTTACTATCAACAAAGCTAGAATTGTCGCAAAAAGGTTTTCGACAAGTTCAAGATGTTGAATACGATGAGAGTTTCTCACTCGTATCTATGCTTAAGTCTGTCCGAATCATGTTAGCAATTGCCGCATTTTATGATTATGAAATTTGGGAGATGGATGTCAAAACTGCATTTCTGAATGGATTTCTTAAAGAAGAGTTGTATATAATGCAACTAGAAGGTTTTGTCAATCCTAAAACTGTTAACAAAATATGCAAGCTCCAGCGATCCATCTATGGACTGGTGCAAGCATCTCGGAGTTGGAATATGCGCTTTGATGAGATGATCAAAGTATATAGTTTTATACAGACTTGTGGTGAAGCCTGTATTTACAAGAAAGTGAGTAGGAGCACTACAGCATTTCTGACAAGTATATGTGAATGATATATTATTGATCGGAAATAATGTAGAATTATTCTGCAAAGCATAAAGGAGTGTTTGAAAGAAGTTTTTCAAAGAAAGACCTCGGCGAAGCTGCTTACATATTAAGCATCAAGATCTATAGAGATAGATCAAGACGCTTGATAAGTTTTTTCAATGAGTACATACCTTGACAATATTTTGAAGTAGTTCAAAATAGAACAGTCAAAGAAAAGAGTTCTTGGCTGTGTTACAAGGTGTGTGTGGCGACCCGACCCGAATGGATCAATTCTACTGTGCTCCGGTGTCATCCCTGGATCAGTAATGCTGACACCACACAGTACATCGAAGGATTTATAGCAGAGTGGCAATCACACACTTATTACATCTTTTCTCAAAAGAGAACTTATTACAATAAATATGGCTTAAGGCCATCTAATAACGATAACAGCGGAAGACTCGGAAGATAAATGGGTCCATCAACTCCAACGGCATCACTGAGTATAGAACCACGACCTAAAAGCACCTTACTCGTCGTCTGAAAAGTCTGCAACATGAGAAGTTGCAGCCCGAAAATGGGTCAGCACATGGAATATGCTGGCAAAGTAACACATAGAGAGTAATGGAATGAAACAGCTATACTACATGCATATATGGCTGGTGGAAAGCTCTATGGTTACAGTTTTGCGTAAAGCCAGTTTTTCCCTACTGCAAAGGAATAAATTTATTTAACTATCATGGTGGTTGCTAAACATCGAGAATGGTTGACAGCATTCCAATCCCAATTAAGTAATTAATAACCCAACAACATTAATTAGAAGTAACGTGATGAGATTCACATGATATTCAAGTACTAGATACTCAAGTTGTCCATAACCGGGGAAACGGCTAATCATGATTAGTTTGTACACTCTGCAGAGGTTTGCGCACTTTTTCCCACAAGACTCGATCGCCTCCGTTTGGTTTCTCGCACTACATGGTGTTTGAGAAGACGGATGACCGAGACACAGTCTTTCAGAAGCGCAAGCACCTTACATGTGGGTAGACCGGTACACCTACTTTCCCCTACATCTGCTAGTCTACCCGTAAGAGTTCGCACGACTTAGTCAACTATGCCAGAGCCCATAATGGCTTGTGGCTGCACACGGAAGTTACTAGCATGAATGATCTTATGATCCCTTTGAGCCTGGGTGGCGGTCCGAAATAAAAACAGGCAAGTCCTGGTAGACATCAGGTGCCTCAATCCACCCAGATGTGTGTTTAAGTTGCCACCTTAGGTAAACCATTTAATTATCAATCTCACATCTGTCATGGATATCACTCACGCAATCCACGTCTACTAGCATAGCTTGGCATAATAAGCAAACGTAGAAGTAACTCCCAAAGGTTCATAATAATACAGGTAATAGGTACTACCTCATCTACTTCCCATCCCACAATTTAATTAGATCCTAATCATGCAATGTGAGAGGATTGATCTAATGCAATAAAACTGGGTTGTAGAAAAGGTATGATCAAAGTGTTACTTGCCTTGCTGATGATCCGCGAGACCTAGGGTTTCGAAGTAACAAGCGGCGCACTCCGGGTGATCTATCGCAGACAAACAACAAGCATACAATAAGTACTCATCTAATGCACAGGTAAAACTCGAACAAGAGAACAAACCAGAAAGTTCAACTAAAGAACTCCGGTTGCAAAGAAAGAAAGAACCGAACAAAGAAACAGAAAACAAACAGCGGAAGAAAACAACTCGGTTCTAGCAAGTTGAAACTAGGTCAAATTTTACTGTAGCAAAGGCTTGTTCAAATTGATTAGATGGAACAGCGGTTTCGAAACGAAACTCCAGGCGCTTGAATCACCTGATTCCGATAAACGAGCGAGAAGAAAGACTAGAACGAAGATCGGATCTGAGATCGCAATCGCGGAATAAATCCGACGAAAAGAAAGAGATGAACGGTTAAACGAACGGGCGTCGTTAACCGGGAAAAATCGGTGATCATGTTCCTTAAGACGAACGGTCCGAAATAAGAACGAAAACCGATCTAGGGTTTTCGGAAAAGAAACCGAAAAGAAAAACCGGAAAGAAAACGGAAAGAAACAGAACGGTTCTTTTAAGAAAAACCGAACCGAGGAAAGAAAAAGAGAGAGGCGCGGCGCTACCTCGGGAGGCGGGGCTTCGGGCGGCGGCTTAGGGCGGCGGCGGCGGCTTAAGGCGGCGGCGGCGGCTTAAGGCGGCGGCGGCTTGGGGCTTGGGGTGGAGGAAAAGAGAGGGGGGTGAGTATATATACTAGGAGGGGGGGTGTGACTTGGCCAAGGGGAAAAGGGGGGGCGGCCTAGAGTCCCGCTGGGACTCGGCTCGCGCGAGGGGCTGGGGCGGTGGCGGCTGGCTGGGCCTTGGCCAGGCTGGCCTGGCGCGCGGGAGCTGCTCCTCTTTTTTTTTAAATCGGTTTCGCGCGAAGAAAAACAAAAGAAAAACTATCTAAACAAACTCCAAAATTTCTAAAGTAAATTTTCCCCGACTCCTAAAAATGAGTCGAACAAAACGAACTTTTCTCCGGGCCTAAAATGCAGTTTTCGAAAACGCGCATTTTTCCCTATCCAAATAAAAAGCAAACAAAACTCCGAAAAAACCAAAATTTGACTTATTCATTAAATCTTCATTTTTCCTAAATTTGGGAAAGTCATATTATTCCCTCTCTCATATTTGGATATTGGAAAAATAATTGAAGATGAAATAAATAAATCAAATGATCCTCTTTTCAAATTTGAGAAAACTCTCAAATATGAAAATAACGAAATCTCCAAATCTCTCCGAAGGTCCTTGAGTTGCGTGAAATTTCTAGGATCAACTAAAATGCATGAAAATATGATATGCATGATGATCTAGTGTATAACATTCCAAATTGCAAATTTGGGATGTTACAAACCTACCCCCCTTAAGATGAATCTCTCCCTCGAGATTCAGGTTGGCTAGAAAATAGGTGAGGGTGGTCCTTGAGCAAATCTTCTTCTCTTTCCCAGGTGGCTTCATCCTCTGAGTGGTGGTTCCACTGAACTTTGCAAAACTTGATAACCTTGCTGCGGGTAACTCTGCTGGCATAATCGAGAATCTTGACTGGCTTTTCCTCATACGTTAAGTTGTCCTTCAACTGAATCGCTTCGAGTGGCACGGTATCTGTTAGCGGTATCTCCGCCATCTCGGCGTGACATTTCTTCAGCTGAGAAACATGGAATACATCATGAACTCCTGACAGCTCCTCTGGTAATTCCAACTTATAAGCGACTTCTCCCATACGTTGCAAGATCTTATACGGTCCAACGAAACGCGGTGCTAATTTTCCCTTAACTCCAAAGCGCTTAACTCCTCGAAGTGGGGATTGTTGGAAATATGCCCTAGAGGCAATAATAAAAGCATTATTATTATATTTCTTTGTTCATGATAATTGTCTTTATTCATGCTATAACTGTATTATCCGGAAATCGTAATACACGTGTGAATACATAGACCATAATATGTCCCTAGTAAGCCTCTAGTTGACTAGCTCGTTGATCAACAGATAGTCATGATTTCCTGGCTATGGACATTGGATGTCATTGGTAACGGGATCACATCATTAGGAGAATGATGTGATGGACAAGACCCAATCCTAAGCATAGCACAAAGATCATGTAGTTCGTTTGCTAGAGCTTTTCCAATGGTCAAGTATCTTTTCCTTTGACCATGAGATCGTGTAACTCCCGGATACCGTAAGAATGCTTTGGGTGTATCAAACGTCACAACGTAACTGGGTGACTATAAAGGTGCATTACAGGTATTTCCGAAAGTGTCTGTTGGGTTGACACGGATCGAGACTGGGATTTGTCACTCCATATAACGGAGAGGTATCACTGGGCCCACTCGGTAATGCATCATCATTATGAGCTCAAGGTGACCAAGTGGTTGATCACGGGATCATGCATTACGGTACGAGTAAAGTGACTTGCCGGTAACGAGACTGAACAAGGTATTGGGATACCGACGATCGAGTCTCGGGCAAGTAACATACCAATTGACAAAGGGAATGTATACGGGGTTGATTAATCCTCGACATCGTGGTTCATCCGATGAGATCATCGTGGAGCATGTGGGAGCCAACATGGGTATCCAGATCCCGCTGTTGGTTATTGACTGGAGAGTCGTCTCGGTCATGTCTGCTTGTCTCCCGAACCCGTAGGGTCTACACACTTAAGGTTCGGTGACGCTAGGGTTGTGAAGATATGTATATGCAGTAACCCGAATATTGTTCGGAGTCCCGGATGAGATCCCGGACGTCACGAGGAGTTCCGGAATGGTCCGGAGGTAAAGAATTATATATAGGAAGTGCTGTTTCGGCCATCGGGACAAGTTTCGGGGTTATCGGTATTGTACCGGGACCACCGGAGGGGTCCCGGGGGCCCACCGGGTGGGGCCACCTGTCCCGGGGGGCCACATGGGCTGTAGGGGGTGCGCCTTGGCCTACATGGGCCAAGGGCACCAGCCCTACTAGGCCCATGCGCCTAGGGTTTCCATATGGGAGGAGTCCCACTAGTGGAAGGCACCCCTAAGTGCCTTGGGGGGGAGGGAAACCTCCCCTGGCCGCCGCACCTAGGAGATTAGATCTCCTAGGCTGCGCAGCCCCCCCCCCTTGGACCTCCTATATATAGTTGAGGAGAGGGAGGACTTCATACCTCAGCCTTTGGTGCTTCCTCTCTCCCCGTTACGTCTCTCTCTCGTAGTATAGGCGAAGCCCTGCTACTGTGACGCCCTGCATCTACCACCACGCCGTCGTGCTGCTGGATCTTCATCAACCTCTCTTCCCCCCTTGCTGGATCAAGAAAGGAGGAGACGTCATCCATTCCGTACGTGTGTTGAACACGGAGGCATCGTCCGTTCGGTGCTAAGATCTTCGGTGATTTGGATCACGTCGTGTTCGACTACATCATCCCCGTTCTTTGAACGCTTCCGCTCGTGATCTACAAGGTACGTAGATGCATCTAATCACTCGTTGCTAGATGAACTCATAGATAGATCTTGGTGAAACCGTAGGAAAATTTTTGTTTTCTGCAACGTTCCCCAACAGTGGTATCAGAGCTAGGTCTATGCGTAGTTCTCTTGCACGAGTAGAACACAAAGTAGTTGTGGGCGTTGATTTTGTTCAATATGTTTGCCGTTACTAGTCTTATCTTGATTCGGCGGCATCGTGGGATGAAGCGGCCCGGACCGACCTTACACGTACTCTTACGTGAGACAGGTTCCACCGACTGACATGCACTAGTTGCATAAGGTGGCTAGCGGGTGTCTGTCTCTCCTACTTTAGTCGGATCGGATTCGATGAAAAGGGTCCTTATGAAGGGTAAATAGCAATTGGCATATCACGTTGTGGTCTTTGCGTAGGTAAGAAACGTTCTTGCTAGAAACCCATAGCAGCCACGTAAAACATGCAAACAACAATTAGAGAACGTCTAACTGGTTTTTGCAGGGTATGCTATGTGATGTGATATGGCCAAAGTTGTGATGAATGATGAATGATCTATATGTGATGTATGAGATGTTCATGCTATTGTAATAGGAATCACAACTTACATGTCGATGAGTATGACGGTGACAGGATGATCATGGAGCCCCAAGATGGAGATCAAAGGAGCTATGTGATATTGGCCATATCATGTCACTATTCTTATTTGATTGCATGTGATGTTTATCATGTTTTGCATCTTGTTTGCTTAGAACGACGGTAGTAAATAAGATGATCCCTCATAATAATTTCAAGAAAGTGTTTCCCCTAACTATGCACCGTTGCTACAGTTCGTCGTTTCGAAGCACCACGTGATGATCGGTGTGATAGATCCTTACGTTCACATACAACGGGTGTAAGACAGATTTACACACGCAATACACTTAGGTTGACTTGACGAGCCTAGCATGTGCATAGACATGGCCTCGGAACACAAAAGACCGAAAGGTCGAGCATGAGTCGTATAGAAGATACGATCAACATGAAGATGTTCACCGACGTTGACTAGTCCGTGTCACGTGATGATCGGACATGGCCTAGCCAACTCGGATCATGTTATACTTAGATGACTAGAAGAGGGATGTCTATCTAAGTGGGAGTTCATTAATAATTTGATTAGTTGAACTTAATTATCATGAACTTAGTCTAAAATCTTTACAATATGTCTTGTAGATCAAATGGCCAACGTTGTATTCAATTTCAACGCGTTCCTAGAGAAAACCAAGCTGAAAGACGATGGCAGCAACTATATGGACTGGGTCCGGAACCTGAGGATCATCCTCATAGCTGCCAAGAAAGATTATGTCCTAGAAGCACCGCTAGGTGATCCACCCGTCCCACAGAACCAAGACGCTATGAACGCTTGGCAGACACGTACTGATGACTACTCCCTCGTTCAGTGCGGCATGCTTTACAGCCTAGAGCCGGGGCTCCAAAAGCGTTTTGAGAGACATGGAGCATATGAGATGTTCGAAGAGCTGAAAATGGTTTTCCAAGCTCATGCCCGGGTCGAGATATATGAAGTCTCTGACAAATTCTTCAGCTGTAAGATGGAGGAAAATAGTTCTGTCAGTGAGCACATACTCACTATGTCTGGGTTACATAACCGCTTGACTCAGCTGGGAGTTAATCTCCCGGATGATGCGGTCATTGACAGAATCCTCCAGTCGCTTCCACCAAGCTACAAGAGCTTTGTGATGAACTTCAATATGTAGGGGATGGAAAAGACCATTCCTGAAGTATTTGCAATGCTGAAATCAGCAGAGGTAGAAGTCAAGAAGGAACATCAAGTGTTGATGGTCAATAAAACCACTAAGTTCAAGAAGGGCAGGGGTAAAAAGAACTTTGAGAAGGACGGCAAGGAAGTTGCCGCGCCCGGCAAGCAAGCTGCTGGGAAGAAGAAGTCAAAGTATGGACCCAAGCCTGAGACGGAGTGCTTTTATTGCAAAGGGAAGGGTCACTGGAAGCGGAACTGCCCCAAATACTTAGCGGACAAGAAGGCCGGCAAAACAAAAGGTATATGTGATATACATGTAATTGATGTGTACCTTACCAGTACTCGTAGTAACTCCTGGGTATTTGATACCGGTGCCGTTGCTCATATTTGTAACTCACAGCAGGAGCTGCAGAATAAACAGAGACTGGTAAAGGACGAGGTGACGATGCGCGTCGGGAATGGTTCCAAGGTCGATGTGATCGCCATCGGCACGCTACCTCTACATTTACCTACGGGATTAGTTATAAACCTCAATAATTGTTATTTCGTGCCAAGTTTGAGCATGAACATTGTATCGGGATCTCGTTTAATACGAGATGGCTACTCATTTAAATCTGAGAATAATGGTTGTTCTATTTATATGAGAGATATGTTTTATGGTCATGCTCCGATGGTCAATGGTTTATTCTTAATGAATCTCGAACGTAATATTACACAAATTCATAGTGTGAATACCAAAAGATGTAAAGTTGATAACGATAGTCCCACATACTTGTGGCACTGCCGCCTTGGTCACATAGGTATCAAACGCATGAAGAAGCTCCATGCAGATGGACTTTTAGAGTCTCTTGATTATGAATCATTTGACACGTGCGAACCATGCCTCATGGGTAAAATGACCAAGACTCCGTTCGCAGGAACAATGGAGCGAGCAACCAACTTATTGGAAATCATACATACTGATGTGTGCGGTCCAATGAGTGTTGAGGCTCGCGGTGGCTATCGTTATGTTCTCACCCTCACCGATGACTTAAGTAGATATGGGTATGTCTACTTAATGAAACACAAGTCTGAAACCTTTGAAAAGTTCAAAGAATTTCAGAGTGAAGTTGAGAATCAACGTGACAGGAAAATCAAGTTTCTACGATCAGATCGTGGAGGAGAATACTTGAGTCACGAATTTGGCACACACTTAAGAAAATGTGGAATAGTTTCACAACTCACGCTGCCTGGAACACCTCAGTGTAATGGTGTGTCCGAACGTCGTAATCGCACTCTATTAGATATGGTGCGATCTATGATGTCTCTTACCAATTTACCATTATCTTTTTGGGGCTATGCTTTAGAGACTGCCGCATTCACTTTAAATAGGGCCCCGTCGAAATCCGTTGAGACGACACCGTTTGAATTATGGTTTGGGAAGAAACCTAAGCTGTCGTTTCTAAAAGTTTGGGGATGCGATGCTTATGTCAGGAAACTTCAACCTGAAAAGCTCGAACCCAAATCAGAAAAATGCGTCTTCATTGGATACCCTTAAGAAACCATTGGGTATATCTTCTACCTCAGATCCGAAGGCAAGATCTTTGTTGCCAAGAATGGATCCTTTCTGGAGAAAGAGTTTCTCTCGAAAGAAGTAAGTGGGAGGAAAGTAGAACTTGATGAAGTATTACCTCTTGAACCGGAAAATGGCGCAACTCAAGAAAATGTTCCTGAGGCGCCTGCACCGACTAGAGAGGAAGTTATTGATGATGATCAAGATACTTCTGATCAAGCTCCTACTGAAATTCGAAGGTCCACAAGGACACGTTCCGCACCAGAGTGGTACGGCAACCCTGTCTTGGAAATCATGTTGTTAGACAACAGTGAACCTTCGAACTATGAAGAAGCGATGGCAGGCCCGAATTCCGACAAATGGCTAGAAGCCATGAAATCCGAGATAGGATCCATGTATGAAAACAAAGTATGGACTTTGACTGACTTGCCCGTTGAACGGCGAGCCATAGAAAATAAATGGATCTTCAAGAAGAAGACAGACGCGGATGGTAATGTGACCATCTATAAAGCTCGGCTTGTCGCTAAGGGTTATCGACAAGTTCAAGGAATTGACTACGATGAGACTTTATCACCGGTAGCGAAGCTAAAGTCCGTCCGAATCATGTTAGCAATTGCCGCATTCTACGATTATGAGATATGGCAAATGGACATCAAAACAGCATTCCTTAATGGTTTCCTTAAGGAAGAGTTGTATATGATGCAGCCGGAAGGTTTTGTCGATCCTAAGAATGCTGACAAGGTGTGCAAGCTCCAATGCTCGATTTATGGGCTGGTGCAAGCATCTCAGAGTTGGAACATTCGCTTTGATGAGATGATCAAAGCGTTTGGGTTTACGCAGACTTATGGAGAAGCCTGCGTTTACAAGAAAGTGAGTGGGAGCTCTGTAGCATTTCTCATACTATATGTAGATGACATACTTTTGATGGGAAATGATATAGAACTCTTGGACAGCATCAAGGCCTACTTGAATAAGAGTTTTTCAATGAAGGACCTTGGAGAAGCTGCTTATATATTAGGCATCAAGATCTATAGAGATAGATCAAGACGCCTCATAGGTCTTTCACAAAGCACATACCTTGATAAGATTTTGAAGAAGTTCAAAATGGATCAGTCCAAGAAGGGGTTCTTGCCTGTGTTACAAGGTATGAAATTGAGCTCAGCTCAATGTCCGATCACGGCAGAAGATATAGAAGAGATGAGCGTCATCCCCTATGCATCAGCCATAGGTTCTATTATGTATGCCATGCTGTGTACCAGACCTGATGTAAACCTTGCCGTAAGTTTGGTAGGAAGGTACCAAAGTAATCCCGGCAAGGAACACTGGACAGCGGTCATGAATATCCTGAAGTACCTGAAAGGACTAAGGAAATGTTTCTCGTTTATGGAGGTGACGAAGAGCTCGTCGTAAAGGGTTACATCGACGCTAGCTTCGACACAGATCTGGATGACTCTAAGTCACAAACCGGATACGTGTATATGTTGAATGGTGGAGCAGTGAGCTGGTGCAGCTGCAAACAGAGTGTCGTGGCGGGATCTACATGTGAAGCGGAGTACATGGCAGCCTCGGAGGCAGCACATGAAGCAATATGGGTGAAGGAGTTCATCACCGACCTAGGAGTCATACCCAATGCGTCGGGGCCAATCAAACTCTTTTGTGACAACACTGGAGCTATTGCACTTGCCAAGGAGCCCAGGTTTCACAAGAATACAAGGCACATCAAGCGTCGCTTCAACTCCATTCGTGAAAATGTTCAAGATGGAGACATAGAGATTTGTAAAGTACATACGGACCTGAATATAGCAGATCCGTTGACTAAACCTCTCCCTAGGGCAAAACATGATCAACACCAGAATTCCATGGGTGTTCGATTCATCACAATGTAACTAGATTATTGACTCTAGTGCAAGTGGGAGACTGTTGGAAATATGACCTAGAGGCAATAATAAAAGCATTATTATTATATTTCTTTGTTCATGATAATTGTCTTTATTCATGCTATAACTGTATTATCCGGAAATCGTAATACACGTGTGAATACATAGACCATAATATGTCCCTAGTAAGCCTCTAGTTGACTAGCTCGTTGATCAACAGATAGTCATGATTTCCTGGCTATGGACATTGGATGTCATTGGTAACGGGATCACATCATTAGGAGAATGATGTGATGGACAAGACCCAATCCTAAGCATAGCACAAAGATCGTGTAGTTCGTTTTCTAGAGCTTTTCCAATGTCAAGTATCTTTTCCTTTGACCATGAGATCGTGTAACTCCCGGATACCGTAGGAGTGCTTTGTCACAACGTAACTGGGTGACTATAAAGGTGCACTACAGGTATCTCCGAAAGTGTCTGTTGGGTTGACACGGATCGAGACTGGGATTTGTCACTCCATATAACGGAGAGGTATCACTGGGCCCACTCGGTAATGCATCATCATTATGAGCTCAAGGTGACCAAGTGGTTGATCACGGGATCATGCATTACGGTACGAGTAAAGTGACTTGCCGGTAACGAGATTGAACAAGGTATTGGGATACCACGATCGAGTCTCGGGCAAGTAACATACCGATTGACAAAGGGAATTGTATACGGGGTTGATTATCCTCGACATCGTGGTTCATCCGATGAGATCATCGAGGAGCATGTGGGAGCCAACATGGGTATCCAGATCCCGCTGTTGGTTATTGACCGGAGAGTCGTCTCGGTCATGTCTGCATGTCTCCCGAACCCGTAGGGTCTACACACTTAAGGTTCGGTGACGCTAGGGTTGTAGAGATATGTATATGCAGTAACCCGAATGTTGTTCGGAGTCCCGGATGAGATCCCGGACGTCACGAGGAGTTCCGGAATGGTCCGGGTAAAGAATTATATATAGGAAGTGCTATTTCGGCCATCGGGACAAGTTTCGGGGTCACCGGTATTGTACCGGGACCACCGGAAGGGTCCCGGGGGTCCACCGGGTGGGGCCACCTGCCCCGGGGGGCCACATGGGCTGTAGGGGGTGCGCCTTGGCCTATATGGGCCAAGGGCACCAGCCCTATAGGCCCATGCGCCTAGGGTTTCCACGGAGGAGTCCAAGTGGTGGAAGGCACCCCGAGGTGCCTTGGGGGGAGGGAAACCCTCCCCTGGCCGCCGCACCTAGGAGATTAGATCTCCTAGGCTGCGCACCACCCCCCCTTGGCCCTCCTATATATAGTGAGGGGAGAGGAGGGACTTCATACCTCAGCCTTTGGTGCTTCCTCTCTCCCCGTTACGTCTCTCTCTCGTAGTATAGGCGAAGCCCTGCTACTGTGACGCCCTGCTGATCAGACCGTCGTGCTGCTGTTCATCCGTTCCTACGTGTGTGAACGCGGAGATGCCGTCCGTTCGGTGTCAGATTTCGGTGATTTGGATCACGTCGTGTTCGACTACATCATCCGTTCTTGACGCTTCCGCTCGTGATCTACATGTACGTGCATCCACTCGTTGCTAGATGAACTCCTAGATGGATCTTGGTGAACCGTAGAAATTTGTTTTCTGCACCGCTTAACTCCTCGAAGTGGGGATACTCGAAGATAAACTCTGTCTCCGGTTTCGTAAACTGTCTCCTTGCGTTTAGAATCTGCGTAGCTCTTCTGCCTGGACTGGGCTACCTTGAGCCTATCGCGAATCAACTTAACTTTCCGTTCAGACTCCTTAATCAAATCTGGTCCAAAGAACTGACGGTCTCCAACTTCGTCCCATGACAACGGTGTCCTGCACCTCCTTCCGTATAAAGCTTCGAAAGGTGCCATCTTCAAACTGGTTTGGTAACTGTTGTTATAAGAAAACTCCGCATACGGCAAGTTATCGTCCCAACTAGATCCATAATCTAGTGCACAAGCTCTCAGCATATCTTCCAAAATCTGATTGACTCTCTCGGTCTGTCCATCTGTCTGCGGATGAAAAGCTGTGCTGAACTCTAGTCTGGTTCCTAAAGTTTCATGCAACTGATTCCAAAATTTGAGGTAAATTGAGTTCCTCTATCTGATACGATACTCCTCGGAACTCCATGCAAACAAATGATCCTAGTCATGTATATCTTTGCCAACTTAGCACTGGTGTAAGTGGTCTTAACTGGAATGAAATGTGCTACCTTCGTCAAACGATCAACTACTACCCATATCGAGTCATAGCCTGCTTTGTCCTGGGTAGTCCTGTGATAAAATCCATGCCTATCTTATCCCACTTCCATTCGGGTATCGGCAATGGTTGTAACAATCCTGCTGGCTTCTGATGCTCTGCCTTTACTCTCTGACATACGTCACAAACTGCTACATATGCTGCAATATCCTTCTTCATTCCGGTCCACCAGAATGTTTCCTTCAAATCCAAATACATCTTGGTATTCCCTGGGTGAATCGAATACGGTGAATCATGTGCCTCGTGCAAAATCAACTTCCTGATCTCCGGGTCATTGGCACATAAACACGGTCCTCAAACCATAGGGTATCGTGCTCATCCTCACGAAATCCCTTTGCTTTTCCTTCGCTCAATTTCTCTTTTATAGCAGCAATCTCCTTGTCAGATTTCTGAGCTTCTCTGATCTTATCCATCAATGTTGACTGAATCTCCAATGTTGCTACATAGCCTCTCGGAACTATTTCCAAACATAGCTCACGAAGGTTTTCTGCTAACTCCTTTGGGTATCTCTGTCATTATATTGACATGGCTCTTACGGCTCAATGCGTCAGCTACTACATTAGCTTTTCCGGGATGGTAATGCAATCTCATGTCATAATCCTTGATGAGCTCCAACCATCTCCTTTGTCTGAGGTTCAACTCCTTCTGCGTGAAAATGTACTTCAAACTCTTGTGATCCGTGTACACCTCACAATGATTTCCAATGAGAAATGTCTCCAGTTTTCAATGCATGCACTACGGCTGCTAACTCCAAATCATGTGGCATAATTCAACTCATGAGGCTTAGTTGTCGTGAGCATATGAAACAACTCTTCCTTCCTGCATAAGCACTGCTCCAAGTCCTCGACGTGAAGCGTCGCAATATACCTCATAATCCTTGGTCTGATCTGGCAAAATCAACACTGGTGAGGTAACCAAACGTTTCTTCAACTCCTGGAAACTAGCCTCACTCCTCAGTCCATTTGAACTTGGTATCCTTCTTCAACAACTCCGTCATAGGCTTTGCAATCTTTGAAATTCTCAATGAATCTCCGGTAGTATCCTGCGAGTCCAAGAAAACTCCGGATCTCTCCAACTGTTTGGTGCTTCCCATTCGGTTACGGTCTCAACCTTTGTGGGGTCAACTGCTATACCTTCTCCGGATATAACGTGTCCGAGGAATCCAACTTCCTTCAACCAAAACTCACATTTGCTGAATTTGGCGTATAACTGATGTTCCCTTAGTTTCTCCAAAACCAAACGCAAATGTTCCTTATGCTCCTCTTCATTCTTTGAATAAACCAGGATGTCATCAATGAACACTACGACGAACTTATCCAAAAACTCCATAAACACTTTGTTCATCAGGTTCATAAAATAGGCAGGTGCGTTAGTCAATCCAAATGACATAACGGTATACTCATACAGTCCATATCTCTGGTGAATGCTGTCTTAGGTATGTCCTGCTCTCGAATCTTCAATTGATGGTACCCTGATCGCAAATCGATCTTGGAAAACACTTTAGCTCCTTGCAAACGATCAAACAGATCATTAATCATTGGCAGTGGGTACTTATTCTTGATGGTTACTTCATTCAATCCGATAATCTAACAACCATCCTTAATGATCCATCCTTCTTTTCCACTAGAAGTACGGGTGATCCCCAAGGCGAAGAACTTGGGCGAATGTAACCTTTATCCAATAACTCCTTAATCTGATTCTTAATTTCCACCAAATCCTTTGCTGGCATCCGGTACGGTTGCTTCGATATTGGGCCTGTACCTGGCAATAACTCAATCAAAAACTCAATGTCTCTATCCGGTGGCATGCCTGGCTTCCTCAGGAAATACATCAGGAAAATCCTTTACCACTGGTACTTCCTCCTGCACAACTCCTGTTAGGCAGTTTACTTGTGTCCTGTTTGGCACATGCCGGGATACATACTTGATCCTTCTTCCTTCTGGTGGTGGTAAGCAAAATTGTCTTACTGGCGCAATTGATGTTTCCTCCATACATCGACAGCCAATCCATACCAAGAATCACATCCAGACCTTGGGACTCCAGAATAATTAAATCCGTTGGGAAAACATGCCTTCCTATACTTAATGGCACTTGGAAACATCCTTGTCTGGCCATGTACTCTGCTCCTGGCGAGCTTACTAGCATAGGTGTTTTAAGAATCCTAGTGGGCAGGCTATACTTTTCCACAAATCCCCTTGATATGTATGAATGCGATGCACCAGTATCAAAAAACGAGTGCGTAAATGACTTAACCAAAAACTTACCGATTACTGCATCGGGCTGATCTTCAACCTCCTCCACATTAACGTGGTTCACCTGTCCCCTATTGAAAGGGTTCGGCTTCTTCCAGAGCTTCCATTGCCATTTCCATTCTGGCCTTCAGGACATTCATTGGCATAATGTCCGGTCTTGGAACACTTGAAACAGGTGACTTGACTCAGGTCTCTCTTGGTTGGGGTCGATGGGGTGGTACGGTTCTGGCCGTTGCTTCCTCCATTCCCATTACCATTCTTGTGGCCATTATGGTTGTGCGAGCTACCTCCTCCATGGGTGTGCTGAAACTGAAATCCCGGTTTAGGGGTAAAACGGGGCTTCTGCTGGGCTCCAGAGTTATACTTCCCCTGTCCATACTTCCTCTTACGGTTCTCAATCTGCTGTTGCTTCCCTTCAATCATGATGGCACGATCTACCAACTCCTGGTAGTTGTTGAAACTTGCTACCATCAATTTCATGCTTAGTTCATCATTCAGTCCTTCCAGAAACTTCTCCTGCTTAGCTGCATCCGTAGCAACGTCATCTGGGGCATAACGTGCTAACTTGCTGAAGTCGTCAACGTACTGGCCAACTGTCCTTCCTCCTTGGCGTAAGTTGCGAAACTCACGCTTCTTTATGGCCATAGCTCCTGCTGAAACATGGGCAGTGCGGAAAGCTTGCTGAAACTGATCCCATGTGACAGTGTCAACTGGGTAAGTGGCTGTGAAATTCTCCCACCATGCTGCCGCGGGTCCGTCAAGCTGGATGTGCGGCAAACTTCACTTTCTCACCATCCGTGCATCCTGCAGTGGTCAACTCCCTTCCTATCTTGCGGAGCCAATCGTCTGCTACTATCGGCTCGGTGCTACTGGAAAACACCGGCGGATTCAGCCTAAGGAAACGGGCTAAGTGGTCAACAGGTGGTGGTGGTGGTGGTTGTTGTTGTTGTTCTGCTGGTTCTGGACTAACATCTGCATCAATTGATTCTGCTGCTGGATCAACTGAGTGAGCTCCGGTGGAAATCCATTGTCACGTCTCGGAGGCATCTGAGGGTTTAGAAAAGACGAGATATTAAGAATAGAGGGGTCTAAAGGGAAAACACTACCCATATGCACATGAGCAAATGCACACAAATCACTTCAATCAATCAAACAAGGGCTTACAAACGGTCTAACTATCGCAAAAGTGCTCGATTATGATGTTTACATGGTGGAATACTACTACTATCTGGTGTCATCTAGAAATTTGAACCGGTGGAAGACTCCATGATATCTGCTCCAGCTTCGTCTTCAAAGTCGGGTTCACTTGGATCCGAATCGGTGTCGTCGATGATGATGTAGTTGTCCGGACATGCGACTGTACTCGTCTTCCTCCTTGGATGCTAACTTCCTCTTGAGTTCTTCAATCTCCTGCTTAAGATTCGCCATTGTGTCTTGCTAGAGCTACGATCTCGTCCATGTAGTCCTTGCGTGTAGACTTCTTCTCCTTCTAGCTCGATGATCCTTGCCTTCGCATTCTTCAACTCTATCATATCATTGCACATCTGGTTCTCGTGGCGTCGAATGTGCTGGTTTAACTCCTGGATGAAAGATGCAATGGATCTATCCTTCTTGGTGCTGACTAACTCCCATTGTTCATCTCGGCGTCCGCAAATCTGGTAGATAGTGTCCTTGAGGTCTTCTTGATAAACTTCTCCAATGCGTCCTATGGTGATATGAGCTGCCATGCTCCTTCCCAGACTCCAGGTTGGTGCATTGAAAACACTATCTATGGGCTTCGTGATTGGCGCGAATGTCCTTCCCGGAACGTGAGCTTGAATCTTCCAGCGCTCCTCTTCAGGCAGAGTGGCGTTGAAGGTTCCCGTGAAGCTTGGTAATCCAATGTTCAGGTACTTGGTGACTTCCTTCAGGTGAAATCCAAATGGTGTGCCTTCATCCGGTTGAGCGTACTTAATCTTCGCGTGCGTCATCCTAAAGAGTAGAAAAGATGAGGAGTTAGAAAATGAGAAGAGAATGGTGATCCTATGGCTTTAACTTAGTGGTCGTGTCCTACAGTCAGCGTGTGCTCTGATACCATTCTCTGTAGCGACCCGACCAATGATCAAGTCTCTGTGCTCCGGTGTCATCCCTGGATCAGTAATGCTGACACCACACAGTACATCGAATTTATAGCAGAGTGGCAATCACACACTTATTACATCGATTGTCTCAAAAAGAGAACTTATTACAATAAATATGGCTTAAGGCCATCTAATAACGATAACAGCGGAAGACTCGGAAGATAAATGGGTCCATCAACTCCAACGGCATCACTGAGTATAGAACCACGACCTAAAAAGCACCTTACTCGTCGTCTGAAAAGTCTGCAACATGAGAAGTTGCAGCCCGAAAACGGGTCAGCACATGGAATATGCTGGCAAAGTAACACATAGAGAGTAATGGAATGAAACAGCTATACTACATGCATATATGGCTGGTGGAAAGCTCTATGGTTACAGTTTTGCGTAAAGCCAGTTTTTCCCTACTGCAAAGGAATAAATTTATTTAACTATCATGGTGGTTGCTAAACATCGAGAATGGTTGACAGCATTCCGATCCCCATTAAGTAATTAATAACCCAACAACATTAATTAGAAGTAACGTGATGAGATTCACATGATATTCAAGTACTGGATACTCAAGTTGTCCATAACCGGGGACATGGCTAATCATGATTAGTTTGTACACTCTGCAGAGGTTTGCGCACTTTTCCCCACAAGACTCGATCGCCTCCGTTTGGTTTCTCGTACTACATCGTGTTTGAGAAGACGGATGACCGAGACACAGTCTTTCAGAAGCGCTAGCACCTTACATGTGGGTAGACCGGTACACCTACTTTCCCCTACATCTGCTAGTCTACCCGTAAGAGTTCGCACGACTTAGTCAACTATGCCAGAGCCCATAATGTCTTGTGGCTGCACACGGAAGTTACTAGCATGAATGATCTTATGATCCCTTTGAGCCTGGGTGGCGGTCCGAAATAAAAACAGGCAAGTCCTGATAGACATCAGGTGCCTCAATCCACCCAGATGTGTGTTTAAGTTGCCACCTTAGGTAAACCATTTAATTATCAATCTCACATCTGTCATGGATATCACTCACCCAATCCACGTCTACTAGCATAGCTTGGCATAATAAGCAAACGTAGAAGTAACTCCCAAAGGTTCATAATAATACAGGTAATAGGTATTACCTCATCTACTTCCCATCCCACAATTTAATTAGATCCTAATCATGCAATGTGAGAGGATTGATCTAATGCAATAAAACTGGGTTGTAGAAAAGGTATGATCAAAGTGTTACTTGCCTTGCTGATGATCCGCGAGACCTAGGGTTTCGAAGTAACAAGCGGCGCACTCCGGGTGATCTATCACAGACAAACAACAAGCATACAATAAGTACTCATCTAATGTACAGGTAAAACTCGAACAAGAGAACGAACCAGAAAGTTCAACTTAAGAACTCCGGTTGCAAAGAAAGAAAGAATCGAACAAAGAAACGGAAAACAAACGGCGGAAGAAAACAACTCAGTTCTAGCAAGTTGAAACTAGGTCAAATTTTACTGTAGCAAAGGCTTGTTCCAGTTGATTAGACGGAATGGCGGTTTCGAAACGAAACTCCAGGCGCTTGAATCACCTGATTCCGATAAACGAGCGAGAAGAAAGACTAGAACGAAGATCGGATCTGAGATCGCGATCGCGGAATAAATCCGACGAAAAGAAAGAGATGAACGGTTAAACGAACGGGCGTCGTTAACCGGGAAAAATCGGTGATCACGTTCGTTAAGACGAACGGTCCGAAAGAAGAACGAAAACCGATCTAGGGTTTTCGGAAAAGAAACCGGAAAGAAAAACCGGAAAGAAAACGGAAAGAAACAGAACGGTTCTTTTAAGAAAAACCGAACCGAGGAAAGAAAAAGAGAGAGGCGCGGCGCTACCTCGGGAGGTGGGGCTCCGGGCGGCGGCTTAGGGCGGCGGCGGCTTAAGGCGGCGGCGGCTTGGGGCTTGGGGTGGAGGAAAAGAGAGGGGGGGTGAGTATATATACTAGGAGGGGGGGTGTGACTTGGCCAAGGGGAAAAGGGGGGGGGCGGCGGCCTAGAGTCCCGCTGGGACTCGGCTCGTGCGAGGGGCTGGGGCGGTGGCGGCTGGCTGGGCCTTGGCCCGGCTGGCCTGGCGCACGGGAGCTGCTCCTCTTTTTTTTTTAAATCGGTTTCGCGCGAAGAAAAACAAAAGAAAAACTATCTAAACAAACTCCAAAATTTGTAAAGTAAATTTTCCCTGACTCCTAAAAATGAGTCGAACAAAATGAACTTTTCTCCGGGCCTAAAATGCAATTTTCGAAAACGCGCATTTTTCCTATCCAAATAAAAAGCAAACAAAACTCCGGAAAAACCAAAATTTGACTTATTCATTAAATCTTCATTTTTCCTAAATTTGGGAAAGTCATATTATTCCCTCTCTCATATTTGGATATTGGAAAAATAATTGAAGATGAAATAAATAAATCAAATGATCCTCTTTTCAAATTTGAGAAAACTCTCAAATATGAAAATAACGAAACCTCCAACTCTCTCCGAAGGTCCTTGAGTTGCGTGAAATTTCTAGGATCAACTAAAATGCATGAAAATATGATATGCATGATGATCTAGTGTATAACATTCCAAATTGCAAATTTGGGATGTTACATTGTGAAATTGAGTAAGACTCAAAGCCCGACCACGACAGAAGATAGAATGAGAATGAAAGTCATTCCCTATGCCTCAGCCATAGGTTCTATAAAGTATGCCATGCTATGTACCAGATCTATTGTATACCCTACACTGTGTTAAGCAAGGGAGTACAATAGTGATTTAAGAGTAGATCACTAGACAGCAGTCAAAATTATCCTTAGTGGAATAAGGAAATATTTCTCGATTATGGAGGTCACAAAAGGTTCGTCGTAAAAAAGTACGTCGATGCAAGTTTTGACACAGATCTGGATGACTCTAAGTCTCGATCTAGATACATATTGAAATTGGGAGCAATTAGCTAGAGCAGCTCTGTGCAGAGCATTGTAGACATAGAATTCGCAAAATACTTACGGATCTGTATGTGACAGACCAGTTGACTAAAATTATCTCACAAGCAAAACATAATCACACCTTAGTACTCTTTGGGTGTTAATCACATAAGCGATGTGAACTAGATTACTGACTCTAGTAAAACCTTTTGGGTGTAGGTCACATGACGATGTGAACTATGGGTGTTAATCACATGGTGATGTGAACTATTAGTGTTGAATCACATGGCGATGTGAACTAGATTATTGACTCTAGTGCAAGTGCGAGACTGAAGGAAATATGACCTAGAGGCAATAATAAAGTTATTATTTATTTCCTTATTTCATGATAAATGTTTATTATTCATGCTAGAATTGTATTAACCGGAAACATAATACATGTGTGAATACATAGACAAACAGAGTGTCACTAGTATGCCTCTACTTGACTAGCTCGTTGATCAAAGATGGTTGTGTTTCCTAGCCATAGACAAAGATTTGTCATTTGATTAACGGGATCACATCATTAGGAGAATGATGTGATTGACTTGACCCATTCCGTTAGCTTAGCACTTGATCGTTTAGTATGTTGCTATTGCTTTCTGCATGACTTATACATGTTCCTATGACTATGAGATTATGCAACTCCCGTTTGCCGAAGGAACACTTTGTGTGCTACCAAACTTCACAACATAACTGGGTGATTATAAAGGAGCTCTACAGGTGTCTCCAAAGGTACATGTTGGGTTGGCGTATTTCGAGATTAGGATTTGTCACTCCGATTGTCGGAGAGGTATCTCTGGGCCCTCTCGGTAATGCACATCACTTAAGCCTTGGAAGCATTGCAACTAATGAGTTAGTTGCGAGATGATGTATTACGAACGAGTAAAGAGACTTGACGGTAACGAGATTGAACTAGGTATTAAGATACCGACGATCGAATCTCGGGCAAGTAACATACCGATGACAAAAGGAACAACGTATGTTGTTATGCGGTCTGACCGATAAAGATCGTCATAGAATATATAGGAGCCAATATGAGCATCCAGGTTCCGCTATTGGTTATTGACCGGAGATGTGTCTCGGTCATGTCTACATTGTTCTCGAACCCGTAGGGTCCGCACGCTTAAGGTTTCGATGACAATTATATTATGAGTTTATGAGTTTTGATGTATCGAAGGAGTTCGGAGTCCCGGATGAGATCGGGGACATGACTAGGAGTCTCGAAATGGTCGAGACGTAAAGATCGATATATTGGACGACTATATTCGGACATCGGAAAGGTTCCGAGTGGTTCAGGTATTTTTCGGAGTACCGGGGAGTTAAGGGAATACGGGAGAAGACGTATATGGGCCTTATTGGGCTTTAGGGGAGAGGGAGAGGCAGGCCGCGCGCGCCCCCATTAACTAGTCCAAATTGGACTAGGGAGAGGGGCGGCGCCCCCTCCTTCCTTCTCTTCCCTCTTCCCCTTCCTTGTCTCCTACTCCTACTACTTGGAAGGACTCCTAGTTGGACTAGGAAAGGGGGAATCCTACTCCCGGTGGGAGTAGGACTCCCCTAGGGCGCGCCATAGAGAGGGGCGGCCCTCCCCTCCTCCACTCCTTTATATACGGGGGCAGGGGGCACCCCATAGACACACAAGTTGATCCACGTGATCGTTTTCTTAGCCGTGTGTGGTGCCCCCTTCCACCATACTCCTCGATAATATTGTAGCAGTGCTTAGGCGAAGCTCTGCGACGGTAGAACATCAAGAAAGTCACCACGCCATCGTGCTGACGAAACTCTTCCCCGACACTTTGCTGGATCAGAGTCCGGGGATCGTCATCGAGCTGAACGTGTGCTAAAACTCGGAGGTGCCGTAGTTTCGGTGCTTGATCGGTCGGGCCGTGAAGACGTACGACTACATCAACCGCGTTGTCATAACGCTTCCGCTGTCAGTCGACGAGGGTATGTAGATCACACTCTCCCCTCTCGTTGTTATGCATCACCATGATCTTGCATGTGCGTAGGAATTTTTTTGAAAATACTACGTTCCCCAATAGATAGCAATAGCAGCGGAAAAGTAAATAAGCGAAGAACAATATGTGGAAAGCTCGTAGGCAATGGATCAGTGATGGAGAATTATGCCGGATGCGGTTCATCATGTAACAATCATAACATAGGGTGACATAGAACTAGCTCCAATTCATCAATGTAATGTAGGCATGTATTCCGAATATAGTCATACGTGCTAATGGAAAAGAACTTGCATGACATCTTTTTTCCTACCCTCCCGTGGCAGCGGGGTCCTTACGGAAACTAAGGGATATTAAGGCCTCCTTTTAATAGAGTACCGGAACAAAGCATTAACACATAGTGAATACATGAACTCCTCAAACTATGGTCATCACCGGTAAGTATCCCGATTATTGTCACTTCAGGGTTAACGGATCATAACACATAATAGGTGACTATAGACTTGCAAGATAGGATCAAGAACTCTCACATATTGATGAAAACATAATAGGTTCAGATCTGAAATCATGGCACCCGGGCCCTAGTGACAAGCATTAAGCATAGCAAAGTCATAGCGACATCAATCGCAAAACATAGTGGATACTAGGGATCAAACCCTAACAAAACTAACTCGATTACATGATAGATCCCATCCAACCCATCACCGTCCAGCAAGCCTACGATGGAATTACTCACGCAAGGCGTCGAGAATCATGAAATTGGTGATGGAGGATGGTTGATGATGACGATGGCGACGAATTCCCCTCTCCGGAGCCCCGAACGGACTCCAGATCAGCCCTCCCGAGAGGTTTTAGGGCTTGGCGGCGGCTCCGTATCGTAAAACGCGATGAATCCTTCTCTTTGATTTTTTTCTCCCCGAAAGCAAATATATAGAGTTGGTCTTGAGGTCGGAGGAGCTCCAGAGGGCCCATGAGGTAGGGGTGCGCCCTAGGGGGGCAGGCACGCCCCCCACACTCGTGGACAGGTGGTGGGCCCCCTGGCCTTCATCTTTTGCAAGGATTTTTTATATTTTTAGAAAAGGTGGTCCGTGAAGTTTCAGGTCATTCCGAGAACTTTTGTTTCTGCACATAAATAACACCATAGCAATTCTACTGAAAACAGCGTCAGTCCGGGTTAGTTCCATTCAAATCATGCAATTTAGAGTCCAAAACAAGGGCAAAAGTGTTTGGAAAAGTAGATACGACGGAGACGTATCAAGGACGCTTTCTCTTTTTCCAGCCGCCGGACGAAAACCTTATATTGTGAACATTCATTGGTTAAGAGCAGAAATGAATAAGTTTTTATTTGTATTCTGCCTAACGAATGAACGGCCGTATCTTTTTGATCCCAACTCCAAATGAGGTGATTCCAAAGCCCTCTTCTTCGTCTTGTCGAGCTCGTCCTGTTGGTATCATTTTCACCATGTGTTAACATTTTGAAAATGACCATTATGCCCTTGCCCTTATTCAGCCCCCTCAAAGAGAGAACGTTTTCCGATGATTCTTTCCGCGAACTTCTCACACTTCTTCCCGATGAATCTCTTCATCCCAGGCAAGCCACACCCTCCATTTGCATGATTGCAATGCAGTGACATGGTTTAGTTATTTAAACTTGTTTAAAATATTGCATTAGTTGTGTATGATTTTGTTCATGGCATTTCCCGGAGTATTATTTTGATCTTGTTATTGCCATGATATTGTTTGGAGTTCTAGGACTAATATTTTGCAGCTTATGTGGATGACATGTTGCTATTGGATTATTAGTGGCTTATATTATCATTATTTTCATGTTGGTATCTGGTATTATATTTTGGTGTATTACTTTGGATGTCAGGTTGCCTTTGGATTATTTGTGGCTAGTGTTATTTTCATCATGATGATAGTTGATATTATGTTTTGGAGTATGATTTTAGAGATGATGCTTGTATGTGGATCTTATCTGGATAGCTTGTTCTTGCTATTGGAGTAGTAGTATTATCGTTCTTGGATTCACCATGATAGTAGTGATATGTTGCCCTCGGAGTATTTTGGTATGACGGTAGTATGATTTGGATTAGTTGTTGGATATTTCTATGACTTGGATTACAGATTGATAGATGATATCGGAGTATCAGTTATCACTATTATATTTTGGGGATAAATCCGTTATTAAGTTGGTCAGCTGCCACAGAACCAGGCTTTTTCCAGTGCAACCACATTTGCCTTTATGGGAAGGCCCTAATGTGATCTATTGTCATGTCTCTCGCCGGTGCCTCCAACGAGGGAAGGTTATGGGTGCGCGCTACCCTGATCAGGTAGGCGGACATAAGACTTGTGTTCCCGAGTTGTTTGCGCGTCTTTGTCCCCGTTTGGGACCTTTTATGTTTTTCCACGACGGTGGCCATTAGATGTCATTGGTTATCATCGGGGCCACCCATGACTTAGCCCAAAGGGGAGTTGGTCAGAGTGGCCAGGAGAGTGTCATGCAGTAGATCGGTTTTGTCGGAACGCCGTTGGTACACCCGAATGGGAGTGCGAGGCCATGGGTTCCGTGGTGCGTGGGTATAGTGTGCTAACCTCTGCAAAGTATGTGTGTTTAATCTACCGATATCCGTGTCCTCGGTCATGGGCACAAGCTCGTACTAGGTCACACCGTTCGATCAACACTAACATGACGGAATGACTTCTAGTTGATTTGTATGTTGATATATTGTGAGCAGTAACAGTTTTGCAGCATGCCGATGATGATGTTGAGATGATCTCGAGGATGATCATTCAGTTGTGATATGGTCATGCGGTGATCATGTGGATGTTTTGATCACGAGGAGATCATGTGGATGTTTTGATCATGAGGTGATCATGTGGCTGTTTTGATCACAAGGTGATTAGATGGATGTTTTGATCACGAGGTGATCATGTGGATGTTTTGATCACAAGGTGATCAGATGGACCACAAGGTGATAGACATGGTATATTGCTTGGTCGGTTAGCCAAGAGTGAGATGGGTATGAGATTGAAATGTTGGTTTATCAGCATTATAGTCATTTCATATCATGCTTAGTAGTTGCTTTCGTATCATAGTAGTTGTTAATTTAATTAACTTGTTTAATGTTATATTGTTGTTTTGCCTTGATGCTTTTGGTTGTTGTGAGCTTGCAAGTACATTCAATGTACTGACCTGGCATGTCATGCCAGATTGCAGGTGATGCCATGATTGATTGTTTGTCAAGGTTTCTGTTAATGCGAGCTAGATTGTGTCCCAGCCAGAGTCCCTGTGGAGTGGAGTTCACCACCTTCATCATTGTTCCGCTGCTAGAAGTATTTCGCAGCTACGAGTTGTTCCGCTGCTAGCATAGAGCATGGGTTGTATCACAGGCGTAGTGTCGCCGTGCTGATGTGCTTCTTTATAACATCAGACCCTTGTATTATTATCCTTTGTAATAAGAGTTGATTTGTTCTATGTCCAGAAGTGTCGTATTCCAAAGACTTCTCCTCGATCTCTAGGCTGGAATACGGGGCGTTCCGGTTTCTCTGAGCCGGGGTGCAACAGATATCGATGTTGATCTTGAACTTGGTTTTCAACGTCGATAGATAGCAATGTTGGTGTTGATGCCGAACTTATCTCCGGCGCCAATGATGCAGCTTTGTCCCACAAACGTTTCAAATCACTGCCCTTGTTGTTCATTTTTCACACCTATAAAAATGCATGTTACATAGTGATGGTGGCAATGGTGGGCAGTCTTACAGATTTGAATGTTCATAATTCAGAAACTAAGAAGGGAAATTCATCTTATTTTTCTTGGACTTCTTCACAAATTTTATAGCCAGACAATACAAACCGAACTAAAAATTTACTCAAAATTAGGGAATGAAGATTATCCTTTATTCTTAGCTAACAATTTAGACAAATCAAGAATAAACACTCACAGTCTCACAAAAATCAACCTGACAATGGGAGAACTGCCCACGCCACCACCGTTGCCGACTTTCCTGTTAGATGGCAGATGCGTGTGCGCCGCTGCGACCCTGCAGCCTGCAGGGGAAGCCGCGAACATGCGGGAACGAGATCGATTGGTGGCGGCTTCCGATGGCCGATGTGGGCATGCAGACGCAGTGCAACGATATGCCCCAGTTCCTTGACGCGGCACAGCGGGCGATTGAATCAGCGAAATCATCGAGTCGAAGGCACCTAGGCACGCTGTCTCCTCGGCTTCGTCAAATCGGGCAGCATTCTGCCTCGAAAGATATGACCTAGTAGCACTACCTAGGAACGAGTAGAACCCAATATAGGCCCAAGTGGGTCTGAATCCTTATTCTCTTCATTTCTCTTCTCCTGTATGTACAACTACACTGCCATATGTTATATAAACGCATATAGAAGCTTATATACTGAATTGTTTTTGCAAAAAATCTTGGGTATGCATTGCATACCCTTGCATTAGCCTAGCTCCGCCCCTGATATGGAGTCATGTCCTAGTAGGACACTTGTATCCTAGGCCTCTCATATATAGTGAGGGTAGACACACAATGTGACCTATGCCAACATAAAAGCACATGAACGCAGGGGAAGCCGGTGCATGTGCTGACTTCTAGGGCGATCGGAGTGCGGTATTGTAGCAGTATCATGGGGAGGAGTGCCCATAGTCAGGTCTCGGGGACGTAGCCATATAAATGCACCTCATTAACAAATCTCGGTGTTGTGCACGTGTGATTGCTTGGTCCTCGGATGATCGACGGAGCACCTCGGATTTATCCTAACACTTAACACCCTCCAATTTTCCATTCTGTTCTGCACGAGATAGTAGGCCAGTAAATCCTTTCGTGCAGAGACGAAATAAATATGGGACCGTGGATCCACTTGCCTCAAGGCTCTGGACTGATTTACAGAGGAATTTTAAAGGAATGTTATTCCTATGATTTTTCCTTTTGTGGCATTTTGAACGAAAGAAACGTGGACGCAGCTCCGAGGAAAGTTTTCAGGTCGTTTGCGATTCCACTGGATTGAAAACATGCATTGTGATCTCATTTTTTGTGGAAGCCCGAGGCAAGGACCTAGTAGCCATGCACCATGGTTTTCGGGGGTGTCGTGTGACATATGCCAAAGTATGGCTTATCATGGTGGGGGATAGTAAGACGTCACCGGTGCCAGGAAACGGGATGAGGCGTAGATACGCAAGTCGGTGAACTTTACCCAGGTTCGAGGCTCTCCTAGGAGATAACACCCCTAGTCCTGCTCTGCGGGGTCTCCGCATGATCACTCAAGCAACAATGGTGGCTAC